>NC_083408.1:118621336-118863836 GCF_020745735.1 Hemiscyllium ocellatum
TCACACTCTCCACACCCACCCACACCCCCACACCTACACCCACACACTCACACCCCCCACACCCCCACACCCACCCACACCCCACACCCACCCACACCCCCACACACCCACACCCACACACCCACACCCACACCCTCCACACCCACCCCCACACACCCACACCCACACACCCACACCCTCCACACCCACACCCACACCCTCCACACCCCCCACATCCCCACACCCCCACACCCATCCACACCCCCACACACCCACACCCACACCCACACACCCACACCCACACCCACACACCCACACCCACACACCCACACCCACACCCTCCACTCCCCACACCCACACCCACACACCCACACCCATACCCTCCACACCCACACCCACACCCACACACCCATACCCACACCCACACACCCACACCCACACCCTCCACACCCACACACCCACACCCACACCCTCCACACCCACACCCACACCCTCCACACCCACACCCACACACCCACACCCACATACCCACACCCACACACCCACACCCACACCCACACACCCACACCCACACCCACACCCACACACCCACACCCACCCACACACCCACACCCACACACCCACACACCCACACCCACCCACACACCCACACCCACACACCCACACACCCACACCCACCCACACACCCACACCCACACACCCACACACCCACACACCCACACCCACCCACACACCCACACCCACACACCCACACACCCACACCCACACCCACACACCCACACCCACCCACACGCCCACACCCACACACCCACACACCCACACCCACACCCACACCCACACACCCACACACCCACACCCACACACCCACACACCCACACACCCACACCCACACACCCACACACCCACACCCACACCCACACCCACACACCCACACACCCACACCCACACACCCACACACCCACACCCACCCACACACCCTCCACACCACTCCCCCACCCACCCACTCCCAGTCCCTCCCCATTCCCACACCCACCTCTTCATCCTTTCAACCTCTTTGGCCTCCCTCTCACCCCCTCCCCACCCCCCCCACCCCCACCCCCACCCCCACCTCACACCCACAGAGTTCTCTTTAACTGCAGCCTCCTTGAACAGAGGGAATAAGGAAACTATATAAGTCACCCTCAGCCTTTCTCTGTATCTATCACACCCCCACCCCCTCTCTGTATCCCTCACCTTCTCCCTCACCCACTCCCTCACCCTCTCTACCTCCCCTCTATCCCTCACCCTTTCTCCATGCCCCTCATTCCCCACCCTCACCCTCACCCAGAGTCAGGACGCTTGTGAGAGACGCTGGGGAAGGGGAGTCTCCTATCTCACCCCAGAGAGTCAGCGCTATGTGACATTGTCCTTCCCCGTAACGCTCAGTTTGTTAATAATATTCTGCCAACATCCACAAATCCTCCCTTTATTGTACAAAAAGGTCATTAGCCTCGATTAAAATGTAATAGAACAGAAATCGGGTTTTCTAGACCAGTCACTGATCCTTTAAATGCTGACAGGTTTGTCAGTCAGTTATGAGACAGCTGTCTGTGTTCAGGATTGTCCAGAATACACATTCTTATTTCTGGATTATGGGAAACTCTGGAAGATATGGCATGGTTTGGGAATTTCCTGGCCTGGACCAGGTGGGATCTTGGACAATGATGTCGACAGTTTAATGTTCGCTGTGGTCTCCTGACAGAAAATCAAAATTTGGAGGAGAAAAAAGACCAGCAAAGCTTTAAGGGAGATAGGTATGATGGGTATGATGACCTCTAATTGGTGTAAAACCTGGGTAAAGCTGTGGGGTCCCTGTGCTGAGAGCAGCCCTTTCTCGATGTGATCTCTGTTTCCACACACATTGGTGGTTCGTAACAAAAGTCACTGAGAGGAGCTGCAAGTCTCTCTCTCTCTGTCAGATTCCCAAGAATACACACAGAAAGTTCCCAAATGTGCACAGGGTGACCCTCATATCCGTGGAACTGTTTCTGCCGTTTCAGTTATCTGCGGTTTACCGCGGCTCAAACATATTACAGGGAATGTTCTGGAGTCAGGGAGCAGGAGGCTGCTGGGAAGGCATATTGAAGTGAATGGATTCGCTCCTATCCCACAGTTCTGGGCTTCCCCAGAACGTTCCGGAGCATATCCCCCTTGGGTACGGGAAGGAGGTCTGCTATATTTGCAATGAAACATCGAAACCCTGAACTGTGGTGACCTTCCAAAGCCTCAGGACCATGTTCAGGTTTTGACCTGAACCTAAGCTTGTCTATTAAAAGCTTTCAGCAGTGAGAGTTAGCACACTCTGCGCTTTGTTTTCACACCATTGGCTATACTTCCTCTCCCACTTTTGATTTAACTATTTAGATTTAAATATCTTTTCTCTGTGGAACCTTTTGTGTTGTGTGTGGGGGTGTCTGTTTGGGGTGTAGTCCGAAGTTCAAAGCTTAAATGTTAAGGTGTTGTGTTTGCCTCTTTGTAAGAGAAGGTTAGTCGTACAAAAATTAGTTTGTTTCTAGATCATTAAAGAAACCTGTTGAAAATCTTGCGACAAAATAGAATTATTGGCCATTCTGATTATTGAGGCAGGGGTATCGGGACTTGCCTCTGTGTTCTCAGTGAGACCCCCTGATCACTGGTGAATAGTTTATAGACTAGAAGTTGGGATCTTATACACAGACGAACGGAAAACCGTGTGCCAGTAATTCACTTAAGGGCGTGGGCATCGATGATAACCAGCATTTACTCCCTGTCCCTAGTTGCCACTTGAGAAGGTGGGGCTGAGCTGCCTTCCTGACCCCCTGCAGTCCCTGTGCTGTGGGTAGACCCACGATGCCCTGAGGGAGGGAATTTCAGGAGAAAGTGTGGACTGCAGATGCCGGAGATGAAAGTTGAAGAGTGTGTTGTTGGGAAAGCTCAGCAGGTCAGGCAGCATCCGAGGAACAGGAGAATCCACGTTTCAGGCAGGAGCCCTTCATCAGGTGACCCAGGGACACTGAAGGAACATTGAGATATTTCCGAATCAGGATGGTAAGGGGCTTGGAGGGACACTCCAAGGGGGTGGTGTTCCCATGTATCTGCTGCCCTTGTCCTTCTGGATGGAAGTGGCTGTGGGTTTGGAAGGGGCTGCCTGAGGATCTTTGGTGAGTTTCTGCAGTGCACCTTGTAGATGGTACACACTGCTGTTACTGAGTGTGGGAGGGGGAGGGAGGGGGTGTTTGTGGATGTGGGACCAATCAAGCGGCTGCTTTGTCCTGGATGGTGTCTTGAGTGTTCTTGGAGCTGCCCCCATCCAGGGTAAGTGGGGAGTATTCCATCACACTCCTGACTTGTGCTGTGTAGGTGGTGGACAGGCTTTGGGGAGCGAGGAGGTGAGTTACTCATTGCAGGATTCCCAGCCTCTGACCTGCTCTTGTAGCCACTGTGTTTGTGTGGTGAGTGTCTGGTCAATGATAACCCCAGGATGTTGTTCAAGTGATGCTAGCTCTTTCAGGGACCAGTACAGACACAATGGGTCGAATAATCCGTAAATGGTGCTGAAGATGGTGCAATCATCACTAACCATCCCCTTTCCAGACCATATCTTGGAAGGAAGGTCCATAAAAACTATATGCTTGGAAAACGATATAGCCTGGAAAAGGACTATTTGGCCCATCTTGTCCATGCTAACCCTTTCTAATCCCACCTTCCTGCACACAACCCCACAGCCCTGCAGCTTACAGCACTTAAGGTACAGATCCAGGGACCTTTTTTTAGGAGTTTAGGGTCTCTGCATCCACTACCAGCTCAGGCAATGATTTCCAGACACCCACCGCCCTCTGTGTAAAAAGGCTTTTCCCCACATCTCCTCTAATCCTCCTGCCTTTTAGTTTGAATCAATGACCCCTGGTTTTTGAACTCTCTGCTACGGGAAATAGGTTCCTCCTGTCATCTCTATCCCTCACAATGTTGTATCCCTTAATCATGTCATCTCTCAGCTTCCTCCATTCCAAGGAAAACTATCCCAATCTCTCCAATCTCTCCACATAGCCACAATTCTCCAACCCTGGCAATATTCCAGTAAATCTTCTCTGTACTTTATCCAGGGCAATGACAGTCTTTCTGTAATGTGGTGATGAGACCTACACACAATACTCCAGGTGATTGATGAAGCAGCTGAAGCTGGTTGGGCCTAGGACACTTCCCTGAGGAACTCCTGTAGATTTGTCCTGGAGCTAAGATGATTGATCTCCATTAACCATAACTATCTTTCTATGTGCCAGGTATGAGTCCAAGCAGCAGAGAGTTTATCTCCTGATTCCCATTGATTCCAGTTTTGTTTGGGCTCCTTCGTGCCATACTTGGTCAAATGCAGCCTTGATGTCAAGGGCTGTCACTCTCCCCTCCCCTCTGGAATTCAGTTCTTTTATCCATGTTTGGACCAAGGCTGTGATGAGGTCAGGAGCAGAGTGGCCCTGGTGGAACCCAAACTGGGTGTCACTGAGCAGGTTATTGCTGAGCAGGTGCTGCTTGATAGCGCTGTTGGTGACACTTTCCATCACTTTACTGATGTTCGAGAGTAGTCTGATGGGGCAGTGATTGGCTAGGTTGGACCTTCTTGCTTTTTGTGTACAGGACATACTTGGGCAATGTTCCACATTGTTGGCTAGATGCCAGTGTCCTGGATGTAGGTTTGCTTGCTGAGCTGGAAGGTTCATTTTCAGACGTTTCATCATGTTACTCGGTAGTGGGCGGTACGGCGGCACAGTGGTTAGCACTACTGCCTCACAGCGCCAGGGACCTGGGTTCAATTCCCGACTCAGACGACAGACTGTGTGGAGTTTGCACGTTCTCCCCGTGTCTGCGTGGGTTTCCTCCGGGTGCTCCAGTTTCCTCCCACAGTCCAAAGATGTGCGGGTCAGGTGAATTGGCCATGCTAAATTGCCCTAGTGTTAGGTAAGGGGTAAATGTAGAGGAATGGGTGGGTTTCGCTTCGGAGGGTCGGTGTGGACTTGTTGGGCCGAAGGGCCTGTTTCCACACTGTAAGGAATCTAATCTAATCTAATCTAAAACATCTTCAGTGGGCTTCCAGGCAAAGCACTATTGATAATTCCTGCTTTCTATTTATATGTTTAGGTTTCTTTGGGTTGGTGATGTCATTTCATGTGGTGATGTTATTTCCTGTGGTGAAGTCACTTCCTGTTCCTTTTCTCAGGGGGTGGTAGATGGGGTCTAACTCGATGTGTTTGTTAATAGAGTTCCAGTTGGAATGCCACCTTCTAGGAATTCTTGTGCGTGTCTCTGTTTGGCTTGTCCTAGGGAAATGACATCACCAAACCAAAGAAACCCAAACATATAAAGAGAAAGCAGTGCTTTGCCTGAGGCCCATTGAAGATGTTACCTAGTAGGGTGACAAAACGTCTGGAAATGAACCTCCCAGCTCAGTGAGCAAATCTACATCCAGAACCTCAACCTGAGCTACAAATCTTCTCAAAACTCTCTCAGACGCCAGTGTTGTAACTGCACTGGAACAGCTTGACCAGGGGAGTGGCAAGGTCTGCAGCAGATGTCTTCAGTACTATTGCTAGAATGTTGTCAGGGCCTGTAATCTTTGCAGTATCCAGTGTCTCCAAGTGGAGTGAATTGAATTGGCTGAAGATGGGTATCTGTAATGCGGGAGATCACTGGAGGAGGCTAAGATGCATTATCCACTCGGCACTCTTGGCTGAAGATTGCTGTGAATTGCATGTTTGGCATGCAAGTAGTCCAATTGATGGCTTCACCAGACAGACACCTCATCTTCAGGTATGCCTGGTACTACTCCTAGCATGCTCCCCCCCCGCACTCTAACCCCACCGGCTCCTCTCAGTGACACTGACTGTCACGTTAGTGATCTTGGCATCAGGATCAATGACCAGCTTAAATCCCCTGTATGTAGCAGTAACCAGCTCCAATCCATGGAAACACATCTCGGTGAAGGTTTGCTGGATTTGCAGCACTCACTGCAGCTGGGAAACAGGGGAGGTCAAACTAGAAATTCAACACCTGTTAGAAAATCACTTGAAGGCTCTTCTGGCATAGTGGCAGTGTCCAAATCTCTGAGCCAGGAAGCTTGGGTTCAAGTCTCCCCCCACTCCAGTGGTATGTAATATCTCCATGTAGGTTGTTTATAAAATCACTTGATTGGACTGTGTTAAAACAGTCACACAGGACAGAAACTGGCCCTTCAGCCCACCAAGTCTGCGCTAACCACAAACACCAAACGACACTCACCCATTTACCTGCACATGGATAAGGCAGAGAATAGAGGGATATGCACGAGGTGCGGGTAGGTGTGATTAGATTCGAATAGCATCATGGTTGGCATAGGCTGAAGGGCCTGTTATTGTGTTGTATTGTTTCTAAGTGGCAAAACCAATTGTCTCTGCAGGACTAAGCTGCATGGAAAAACTCTGGTCAAAAATCCAAAACAAAAGTAGAGGATGAGGTGATTTTCTCACAGATTCTTCTATTTATTGGCAATGAGATCACTCTGCTGTCAGCAGTGGAAAGCGATGGAATTAGATCCTCCCTTCAGGTGGCAGATCAGTTAGACCTAGGTCTTATGATTGTCTTTATAGTTCTGCTCTTAGAGTTTACAGGGAGACTAGAAATATTCCAAAAGCTTTCTCTGATGCTCAGGAAATACCTTACCAAAAGATTTCTTCAACTGAGTTTCTTTGAGTGTAATACTGTTTTTAACTGACAGAGAAACAGGAGAAGCTTTTTCTCTCACCAGCTTCTAAGTCTGTGACAAAATGCCCACCATCTCAGTCAGAGGCTGCTGCTAGGTAATGTTCAACACAAGGTCCCTTCCAAATGTCAATTCATTTGTCCAACAATTAAGCACATTTAACAATCTCCTAGCTTTCTTTTAAAAACTTTCTTCTTGAAGTCAATTGACTTTTTGTAAACAGCAAACAATCCCCAGTTCTTTCAACGTGATTTTGGTTCCCAAAAGGTCAAATCTATTAATTTTAATTGTCAATCTTTTGCAACTTTAAGGTCATGGGCAGGAGGTTTAGAGGAGATGGAAGGAGTAGGTTTCTCACCCAGAAGGTGGTGGGAGTCTGAGGTTCACTGCCTGGGGGGTGGCAGAACTGGAACAACACACAAGGAAATGGGAGCTGCTGGGGGGTGGGATGTGAACAGTTAGGTAGTTGTTTTTGACTAGCACAGACTGGATGGGTGGAAGGGTTCCTTTCTGTGGAGACTTCTATGGAGAATCAAACCCAGGAATGGTCCAAATCTTCCATCTTGTAATCTTCATAATCCATAAATGACTGTACATATAGATATGTAATTGTTACCTACAGAATAAACCATCATTTTTAATTTTAAATCTGAAGAGACTTTCTTGCAATTTATTTTGAACATTGAACTTCCTAAAGAGAATGTGCTGGAGAAACACTACATTCGGAAACCGAAACAAATTTCATTCTTTTCCTGTTCTCTGTGACAGAGACCAGAAAGAGAGGGTTTCGGCTGCTCAGACTACATCTGAGATACCCCTGTCTGGGACATCATTACAGATAAAGTCATTGAGAAGTGCCCATGTGGAGGGTAAAATCCGACAGGGCCCATGTGGAAGGTAAAATCCAACAGGGTCCATGTGGAATATAAGGAGAGGAGGAAGAAACTCAAACATGGAATTAGGAAAGCAACAACCGGCCATGAAACGACCTTGGCAAGTCGGGTTAAAGACAATTGCAAAGCATTCTAGCCATACATTAAAACAAGAAGATAACTATGGAGAAGGTAGGACCACTCAAGGATAAAGGAGGAAGCTTGTGCTTGGAGGCAGAGAAGGTGGGCAAGATCCTAAGTAAGTACTTTACGTCAGTATTCACCGGAGAAGGATATGGAGGACAGTGAGACCAGTATGGAAGGGTGTTAGTCAGGCTGGAGGTCAGTGACTAGTGGGTGTGCCACAGGGATCCATACTGGGACCTCTGCTGTTTGTCATCGATATAAGGGACCTGGATGAAAATGTAGATGGGTGGGTTAGTAAGTTTACAGACAATACAAAGATCGAGGGAGTTATGGATAGTGTAGAAGGTTGTTAAAGGATACAACTGGATATAGATCAGTTGCAGATACAGGTGCGGAAATGGCAGATGGAGTTTATTCCGGGAAAGTGTGAGGTGCTGCACTTTAGATGAAATGGGAAAAGTATACAGTTAATGGCAGGGCCCTGAACAGCATTGATGTACCAAGGGATCTTGGGGTTCAAGTCCATAGCTCCCTGAAAGTGGCCCCACAAGTAGATAGGGCGGTAAAGGTGTGAGGCATGCTGCCTTTGTTCCTCGGGGAATTGAGTACAAGAGTCAGGATGTCATGCTGCAGCTTTGTAAGGCTTTGGTTAGGCCACACAGAGAGTATTGTGTTCAATTCTGGTCACCACATTCCAGGAAGGATGTGGGGGCTTTGGAGAGGGTATAGAAGGGGTTTCCCCGGATGCTGCCTGGATTAGAGGGTATAAGGAGAGGCCAGAAAACTCGGGTTGTTTTCTCTGGAGTGATAGAGGCTGGAGGGAGACTTGATAAAGGTCTATAAAATCATGACATGCATAGATAGTGTTAACAGTCAGAATCCTTTTCCCAGAGTTCTAATGTCTAAGACTATGGGGCATGTGTTCAAGGTGAGAGGGAGAAAGTTCAAAAGAGATGTGAGGGGTTAGTTTTTTACCCAGAGAGTGGTAGGAGTCTGGAACACACTGCGAGGGGTGGTGGAGGCAGATACTGTCGGGGTGTTTAGGAAAGCTTTAGATGAGCAAATGGATATGCAAGGATTGGAGGGATATGGACCAAGGGCAGGCAGAAGGGATTACACTGTGGGCCGAAGGGCCTGTTGCTGTACTGTACTGATGTTCTGTGCTCTATGCTATCTCCTCAGACCATTCGAATGACATTGTCCACCAGGATTCCTCCTTCATAGAGACACTCGGACACAAAAGCTCGTTTCTCAGTAACCAATCCTCTTACACTGGGTCACTTTTTGAATTCTGACATCACCTCAAGATTCAATAATGGTTCCACCCAAACCACACCTTCCCCTCACCCCCCTTTCCCCTCTCCCCTCCTTCCCCTCTCCCTCCCCCTTCCCCTCTCCCCACCGTTCCCCTCTCCCTCCCCCTTCCCCTCTCCCTCCCCCTTCCCCTCTCCCCCCTTCCCCTCTCCCTCCCCCTTTCCCCTCTCCCTCCCCTTTCCCCTCTCCCTCCCCCTTCCCCTCTCCCCCCTTCCCCTCTCCCTTCCCCTCCCCCCTCTCCCTCCCCCTTCCCCTCTCCCCACCGTTCCCCTCTCCCCCTTGCCAGTTTGTCCCTGCCTCAGGAAGTAAGCCAGAGATTATAACAAAGGATATTGAACAGTACAGCACAGGAACAGGTCCTTTGGCCCCCCACTGTGCCAATGCATGAAGCCTTTCGAAATTAAAACCCTTTTGCCTCTATACTGTCTGTATCCCTCTATTCCCTGTGTATTCATGCAACTTTCAGGATGCTTCTTTAACATTGTTATTGTTCGGGGCCAGACTCAACTCCCTCGAAATACATCAAAGGAGTCTTTTCCCTGGGGTTGGGGAGTCCAGAACTAGAGGGCATGGGTTTAGGGTGAGAGGGGAAAGATATAAAAGGGACCTAAGGGTTAATTTTTTCACTCAGAGGGTGGTACGGGTATGGAATGAGCTGCCAAAGGAAGTGGTGGAGGCTGGTACAATTGTAACATTTAAGAGGCATTTGGATGGGTATATGGATAGGAAGGGTTTGGAGGGACATGGGCCGGGTGCTGGCAGGTGGGACTGGATTGGGTTGGGATATCTGGTCAGCATGGACGGGTTGGACCGAAGGGTCTGTTTCCATGCTGTACACCTCTATGACTCTATGAGGGAACCTAGACCCAAACGTTTTATTTTACTTACAGACCAGTGTGAGGCGCTGTGTTCCAGGTGTGATTTGCTTGGTTACAGTACTCAGCTTTAAGCAACGTGCACTTTATTCTTACCCAACAGTTAAAATACAAACAAAAACAAAGAATCGTCATAACTTTAAATATTGAAATACTTAATAAAATAATACATTATTTACCTTATAATCATCAATTCTTCCAATACAGCAGCATCCTACAAACACACCCTTGGCAAAGGTACATTCAGAGACAGATTTCCTCACTTGCTATCTCCTCCAGTTCAGGAGAACGGAACAATCCAGAGCAGCAGCAGCAGAGAGAGAGCTGTATCTCTCAGCTCCAACAACCAACTCCAAACCCCACCCTGGGCCTCCACATCCCCCACCCCTCACCCCACACCCCCAACCCCTGTGCTGTGCCTCACTCTCACTCCCCCCCTCCCCCTCCCCCACCCTCGGCCTCCACACCCCCCACCCCTGCACTGGGCCTCACTCTCACTCCCCCCCTCCCCCTCCCCCACCCTCGGCCTCTGTACCGTACCCCCCCAACCCCTGCACTGGGCCTCACTCTCTCTCCTCCCACCCCCTCCCCCTCCCCCACCCTGGGCCTCGCCTTTCTGCCTTTATCTTAAATACACTCAATGACTTGGCCCCCACAGCCTTCTGTGGCAATGAGTTCCATAGATTCCTCCTCACCTCCGTTCTGAAAGGTCGTCCCTTCACTCAGAGACTGTGCCCTCAGGTTCTAGTCTCTCCTACGAGTGGAAACATCTTCTCCACATTCATCACATCCAGGCCTCTCAGTGTTCTGTAAGTTTCAATCCAATTCCTCCCTCATCCTTCTAAACTCCATCAAATAAAACCCAGAGACCTTAACTGCTTCTCACATGACAAGCCCTTTATCCCCAGGATCATTCTTGTAAACCTCCTTTGGACCCCCTCCAACGCCAGCATGTCATTTCTTAGATATGGGGCCCAAAACTGCTCACAATATTCCAAACATTGTCTGACCAGAGCATTGTACAGCCTTAGCTGTACATCTCTGTTCTTGTATTCTAGCCCTCTTGAAATGAATACTAACATTGCATTGGCATTCTTAACTGTCAACTGAACCTGCATGTTAAAGTTAAGGAAATCCTGATGTGCTTCAGATTTCCAAAGCCTTTCCCTCTTTGGAAAACAGTCCCTGCCTCTATTCTTCCAAAGCGTACAACCTCACATTTTCCCACATTTATTCCGTTTGCAGTCTCCCTGCTTCCTCAACGCTACCTGACCCTTCAGAACAAGTAATAAAAATGTGTTGCTGGAAAAGCACAGCAGGTCTGGCAGCATCCAAGGAGCGGGAGAGTCCTGATGAAACGTCGATTTTCCTGCTGCTCGGATGCTGCCTGACCTGCCGTGCTTTTCTAGCACCACACTTTTTGACTGATAGCTACGTGAGCCTCCACCTATCTCAGGATCACCTGTAAACCCAGCACCGAAGCCTTGAGTTCCTTTGTCCAGATCCTTAATGTATAACGTGAATACTCACAGCCCAGCACTGACCCCTGTGGAACATCACCCACTGCTATCCTGAAAAAGACCCTTTATCCCTTGTCCCTGCCTCCCGCAGTCTGCCAATCCTGTACACATTCCGTACCTTCCCCCTAATACCATGGGCTCTTAGTTTATGTTGCAGCTTCCCGTGCAGCACCTTATCAAAAGCGTTCTGGACATCGTGACATTTCCGAGTTTGCAGACAATAAAAGACTTGGCGAGAATGTGAATTGTGAGGGAGATATACAGAGGCCTCAAGGAGGCATCAACCGCCCAAGTGACTGACAGGGAGAATGGAATATGGAGAGCTGTGAGAGTAACTTGCAGTGACCTCCATCTTCTTATAGTAACAACTTTCCTGCCTCAGTAACACTCAGTACTGCCTTAACCTTGAATAATGCGCAGTAGGGAGGGTCTTACAATCAGCAAGCTGGAACTCAGGAGCTCTACTGGCATGGTGGCAGTGCCCTATTTCTGAGCAAGGAGGCCTGAGTTCAAGAACTAGTTCCTCCCGAGGCCTGGTGACATGACCCCCCCTGAACAGGTTGATTCACAAATCTTCACATTCCTTAATAATCATTATCTCACCTTCTAACACCCCGAGTGAACCTGACTCCCTCACAGTCTCAGATCGTTTTCTTGTCAGTGATGACATGAACCCTCTGCTGCTCTCATTGTTGACCCTTTCGTGGATTACTCTGGCCAGACACAGGCAGAGGCACTGATGGTGAGGTTTGGTTTTGTTTGGACAAATACTTACAGATCTTTGTGCTCCTGCACCCCCTTTTGAGTTGTTGCTGCGTTGGAGAGCGAGAAGCCGAGGGGAAGTTGTGTGAAGGAATACAACGGCAGAAGCTGAGAGTTTGGTATTTAAATTTTGCACAATTCATTTTGAAGATAAATGGAAGTCTGGGGACTGGGAGCTGGGTTCAGAATCTGATTGTCGTGCATTTGATCTCCAAAACAGTGACAGGATGGAGTTGATCGATGACACAGGAGCAGAGGGGAGAGTGGGGCGTGTAAGGCAGACTCGAGTCCAGGAGTTTGCTCACAGTGCCACTGTGCTGGGGTGTCGTTGTGAGATGTGGGAAGTGTCATGATTTATAGGAGAGTGTCTATGGGAGGAATAATTTGGTGAGGTACCCTCACACTCCTTGAGTTGGTGTCCTTTCCTATTTCATATTGTTTGGTGATAAATTAGCTCTGCTTTAAACTACCTGCGATGTCATTTTTCACACCGATATCTGTGAGCGTTCTCCTTCATTCCCAACACTATGTTCAGGAGCTGAATGTTTTGAAGATTTTCATCTGAACTGAGAGTTGGTGAAATTACATTCAGTACCTGTCCCTATGTGGGGAGTTTCCTGTATTGATTCCTCATTACCCAGACCCTGGTCAACTCAGAGGATGGGACCGTCATTACAAGGAATAATGTGACCCCATCTTCCTAAAATGCAGTGTTCCAGCAGGCACTGGCTTGTGTTGGAGATCAGCACGTGTCTCAGTAATCAGCAGGATCCTTTACATTGAAGGCCATCCGAATATTACTCAGAGAGAGATGGAGAGAGAGACAGAGACAGAGACAGAGAGAATGGCACAGAGTGAGAGAGAGAGAGTGAGAGAGAGAGAGTGAGAGAGAGAGACCGAGAGTGAGACAGAGAGAGTGAGAGAGAGTGAGAGAAAGAGAGACCGAGAGTGAGACAGAGAGAGTGAGAGAGAGAGAGAGAGAGAGACCGAGAGTGAGACAGAGAGAGTGAGAGAGAGACGGAGAGAGATAGATGGAGAGAGACAGACAGACAGAAAGAGAGACAGAGAAGTGAGAGAGACAGAGAGATGAAGAGAGTTGGACATCACAGCAGCTGATCTCAACTGCTTCCACTGAAAGATTGAAACAAAAACAGGATGTTACTGGAAAAACTCAGCAGGTCTGGCAATATCTGTGGAGAGAAATCAAAGTTAACATTTTGGGTCCTTCTTCAGGACTGATAGCCGTCAGGAATCTGTCAGTTTATACGCAGCAGCTGGGGTGGGGGGAGGTGGTAAGGGGAGGATGGTAGTGAGGATAGAGCTCAGAGAGAGAGAGAGAGAGAGAGAGAGAGAAAGGTGGTTGGACAGATCATGGAAAGGCTAAAAGTCAGACTAGGAATGGGAACAGCTCCTAATGGGGCCTGTTAAGGGCTAACGATGGGTTGTTTGTAATAGCAGCCCATGTGTTCACAAGGCCTGTGTGTGTGTGTGTGGGTGTGTGTGTGTGTGGGTGTCTGTGTGTGTGTGTGTGTGTGTGTGTGTGTGTGTGTGTGGCTGGGGTAAGGACATGGGGGAAGGTGCCTCAAGCCGGAGAATGGTTGAGTTTGATATTAAATCCTGAAGCCTGTCCGTCCCCAATCGGAAACCGAGGGGCTGTTCCTCCAGATTACACTGAGCTTCAGTGGAGCCCTGCACCGAGACTGGGACAGAGATAGAGGTGTTCACCAGGGACTGGGGGGGGGTGTTAAAGGAGCAGGTAACTGGAATCTCAGGGCCTTATTTACAGGCAGAATCAGTGAATGCAGTGACTAGATTGTGGGAAGTTCAGGTAGAGTGCTGCTTCCCCTGGAAGGAGTGTCTGGGCACCTGGACACTGAGGAGGGAAATGGTCAGGAGTTATACCTTCAATGGTTCCAGGGGACAGTGCAGTGCGGCTGTGGGGGTGGGGCTGTGGGAGCAGTGCTGTGGAGGTGGGGCTGTGAGGGTGGGGCTGTGGGGGTGGGGCTGTGAGGGTGGGGCTGTGGGGGTGGGGCTGTGAGGGTGGGGCTGTGGGGGTGGGGCTGTGGGGTGGTGCTGTGGTGGTGGGGTTGTGAGGGTGGTGCTGTGAGGGTGGGGCTGGGGGTTGGGGCTGTGGGGGTGGTGCTGTGAGGGTGGGGCTGGAAGGGTGGGGCTGTGGGGTTGGGGCTGTGGGGGTGGTGCTGTGAGGGTGGGGCTGTGGGGTTGGAGCTGTGGGGGTGGTGCTGTGGTGGTGGGGCTGTGAGGGTGGGGCTGTGGTGGTGGGGCTGGAAGGGTGGGGCTGTGGGGTTGGGGCTGTGGGGGTGGTGCTGTGGTGGTGGGGCTGTGAGGGTGGGGCTGTGGGGGTGGGCTGTGGTGGTGGGGCTGGAAGGGTGGGGCTGTGGGGTTGGGGCTGTGGGGGTGGTGCTGTGGTGGTGGGGCTGTGAGGGTGGGGCTGTGGGGGTGGGGCTGTGGGGTTGGAGCTGTGGGGGTGGTGCTGTGGGGGTGGGGCTGTGAGGGTGGTGCTGTGGTGGTGGTGCTGTGAGGGTGGTGCTGTGAGGGTGGTGCTGTGAGGGTGGGGCTGTGGGGTTGGAGCTGTGGGGGTGGTGCTGTGGTGGTGGGGCTGTGGGGTTGGAGCTGTGGTGGTGGGGCTGTGGGGGTGGAGCTGTGAGGGTGGGGCTGTGGGGTTGGAGCTGTGGGGGTGGTGCTGTGGTGGTGGGGCTGGAAGGGTGGGGCTGTGGGGTTGGGGCTGTGGGGGTGGTGCTGTGAGGGTGGGGCTGTGAGGGTGGGGCTGTGGGGTTGGGGCTGTGGGGGTGGTGCTGTGGTGGTGGGGCTGTGAGGGTGGGGCTGTGGGGGTGGGGCTGTGGGGTTGGAGCTGTGGGGGTGGTGCTGTGGGGGTGGGGCTGTGAGGGTGGTGCTGTGGTGGTGGTGCTGTGAGGGTGGTGCTGTGGGGGTGGTGCTGTGAGGGTGGGGCTGTGGGGGTGGGGCTGTGAGGGTGGTGCTGTGGTGGTGGTGCTGTGAGGGTGGTGCTGTGAGGGTGGTGCTGTGGTGGTCGTGCTGTGAGGGTGGTGCTGTGAGGGTGGTGCTGTGGTGGTCGTGCTGTGGGGGTGGTGCTGTGAGGGTGGGGCTGTGAGGGTGGGGCTGTGAGGGTGGAGCTGTGAAGGTGGGGCTGTGGGGTTGGGGCTGTGAGGGTGGGGCTGTGAGGGTGGGGCTGTGGGGTTGGGTCTGTGGGGGTGGGTCTGTGGGGGTGGGGCTGTGGGGATGGGGCTGTGTGGGTGGGGCTGTGGGGATGGGGCTGTGTGGGTGGGGCTGTGGGGATGGGGTTGTGGGGATGGGGCTGTGGGGGTGGTGTTGGTAGTGAAGGAGGAATGGGTCAGGGTGCCCTGGGGGGAATGGCCCCTGTGGAAGGCAGCCGGGTGGGGTAGGGGGGGGGAGGGGGGGATGTGTGTCTGGTGGTAGCATCCTGCTGGAGGAGGTGGAAATGGCAGGTAATGTTCCTCTGGATGTGGAGGGCTGGTGGGATAGTAGGAGATAGGGCCCCGTATTGTTGTGGGAGGGAGGGGAGGGAGGGCTGGTGGGTGAGTCTCCCAGGCTCAACAGAGAGAGTGAGATAGGGTGAGAAATAGCGAGAACCTGAGAGAGACACAGGGAGAGAATTACAGAGGGACAGAGAGAGAGACAGGGACAGAGAAAGAGACAAACAGGGAAAGAAACAGTGAGAGGAGAGAGTCAGAATGAGAGAATATTGTCTGTTTCAATAAGGTCACCTTTCATTCTTCCAATGAGTACAGGCCCAACATTCCCAACCTCTCCACAGGAGAGAATCCCTCCATCCCCGGGACCAGCTGAGTGACCCCTCTCTGGACTGTCTCTGGTATGGTAGGGGGCTGGGGCAGGGTGGACTGGTCTTCTGTGGGTCAGTGCTAACAGAGTGGGTCACACTGTTGGGATTCCCAAATTCCTCCGTGTTGTAACATTCTCCGGCCTTTCCCCATTGAAACAATATCCAACTCCTCTATTCTTCTGGCAAAGTGCATAACTTCACAATGTTCCACATTCTATTCCACCTGCCAAGTTTAAATCTGTCTATATCCCTCTGCAGACTCTGCCCTATCCTCACCACTTGCCTTCCCACCTACTGTTGTACCATCCACAAACTCCGCGATTGTACATTCCTCAGCCAAGACATTGTGGTCCCAGCACTGCACCAGCTGCAGGATGCCAGGGGGTTAGTTAGCTCAGTTGGCTGGATGGCTGGTTTGCAACACTAACAGTGTGGGTTCAATTTCTGGGTGAGGTCACCACAAAGGACTGTCCTTCTCAATGTCTGCCCCCTTGCTTGTGGTGTGGTGACCCTCAGGTCAACCCCCATCAGATGGTGAGACTGTGGTCAGTTTGCATTTACTTCTACCCTTGTTAATTTGCTACTCCCATCACCATGGCTCTTATCTTGTTAAACAGCCTATTGTGGGGAACCTGATCAAACACCTTAAGTGTGGCCTTAAAATAAGTCTGCAGTAGTGAGTAGAGTGGGTTCTTTCTTGATTATATGTTTCATTGAACTTTGTCTCTTGATTAAACTTAAAATATAAGCCATGAATATTATTTTAACCTGAAGCAGTGTTTTGTAGAGGATAAGACAGTGCTATTTTCTCGGTCTGTAGAAGCAAAAATGGCCTTTAGTAGAGTTATAGGCTCTTCTTGTCGAATGTGGGAGTTTAGGGAGAGTTTACGGGTTACTGAGGATTATATCTGCAATAAATGCCATTGGTTGCGAATCCTATCAGATCGAATGGATTGGAGAGACAGTTAGAGGCAATGAGGAATTTACAAAAGCAAGGGGGCATGATGGATGGCAGTTATAGGAAGGGGGGAAAGTCACAGATACAGCCACATAGATGGGTTAACTCCAGGAACAGTAAGAGAGGTCGGTAGCTCGTGCAGGAGCCTTCTGTGGCTATTCCCATTTCAAAGAAGTATGCTGTTCTGGGAAATATGGAGGTGATGGATTCTCAGGGGAACGTAGCACAAACAGCCAAGTTTCTGGTATTGAGACTGGCTCTAATGTAATGAGAGGTGGTTAATGATGCCTCATTACCATCTCACAGAGAAAGTGAGGACTGCAGATGCTGGAGATCAGAGTCAAGAAGGTGGTGCTGGAATGATATTCCTGATGAAGAGCTTAGGCTCGAAACATTGATTCTCCGGCCTGACCGGCTGTGCTTTTCTAGCACCACACTTCTGCATCATGAATCCTCCATGTCCGATCGAATAGCTCCTGTAATGGGGCATGGAGAGACGACAGGTTACCCCCCACCCGTCTCCACTTCCTCTGTTTACTTCCTACCTTCACCCTCAGGGAGTCTCCATCATCTGACCCAAGATCATTTCTTACTCTCACACTTATTCCCACCTGTACTAGCAATTCCCCCTGCCCCCCATCCCACCTGCCACCACCTCCCCCCCCCACGCCACCGCCGTCCCCCGCAACTCCACTCTCTTCCCCACCTGACGACCTGAACAATTTCGATTCTCCCTGGGGTCTGGGTGGAATTGTGTCCTGGTAATGGATATAAGATCATCCACATTGGGACATTAATTCATTCACTTTGTTCCAAATCCTACAGGCCATTCACTTCACTGTCCCTCTACTTTGTCTTCCACTGGCCCCATTCCCTGTTATTTCCCAATGTTTATAGACCTCCCTATCACCCTCTGCCTGAATGGACTCTATCCCCTTCAGCCTCTCTCCCTCCTCAATGTTGGTCCTTAAAACCAACCCCTTAACGTGGGTCACCTGACCCAATAGTTTACATTTCAATTTTGTTTCCTGTTGCTGCTGTGAATCATTTTATACAAACAACAATATCAGTCATTGTCTAAATTTCAGTTCTTCATGCAGGAGTACGGGGTCCCCCTCCCTCTCCTGAAGGGGCTGACCCTCACTGGGGTACGGGGTCCCCCTCCCTCTCCTGAAGGGGCTGAGTCGCACTGGGGTACGGGGTCCCCCTCCCTCTCCTGAAGGGGCTGACCCTCACTGGGGTACGGGGTCTCCCTCCCTCTCCTGAAGGGGCTGACTCTCACTGGGGGACGGGGTCTCCCTCCCTCTCCTGAAGGGGCTGACTCTCACTGGGGTACGGGGTCCCCCTCCCTCTCCTGAAGGGGCTGACTCTCACTGGGGTACGGGGTCTCCCTCCCTCTCCTGAAGGGGCTGACCCTCACTGGGGTACGGGGTCTCCCTCCCTCTCCTGAAGGGGCTGACCCTCACTGGGGTACGGGGTCCCCCTCCCTCTCCTGAAGGGGCTGACCCTCACTGGGGTACGGGGTCCCCCTCCCTCTCCTGAAGGGGCTGACCCTCACTGGGGTACGGGGTCTCCCTCCCTCTCCTGAAGGGGCTGACCCTCACTGGGGTACGGGGTCCCCCTCCCTCTCCTGAAGGGGCTGACCCTCACTGGGGTACGGGGTCTCCCTCCCTCTCCTGAAGGGGCTGACTCTCACTGGGGTACGGGGTCCCCCTCCCTCTCCTGAAGGGGCTGACCCTCACTGGGGTACGGGGTCTCCCTCCCTCTCCTGAAGGGGCTGACCCTCACTGGGGTACGGAGTCTCCCTCCCTCTCCTGAAGGGGCTGACTCTCACTGGGGTACGGGGTCCCCCTCCCTCTCCTGAAGGGGCTGACCCTCACTGGGGTATGGGGTCTCCCTCCCTCTCCTGAAGGGGCTGACCCTCACTGGGGTACGGGGTCTCCCTCCCTCTCCTGAAGGGCTGGCTCTCACTGGGGTATGGGGTCTCCCTCCCCCTCCTGAAGGGGCTGACCCTCACTGGGGTACGGGGTCTCCCTCCCCCTCCTGGAGGGGCTGGATAGCCTGTGTGGACCTGATGCTGTCACACTCTGTAATTATACCTTTGAATGCGGTATTTGCTGACCTTTAACCTGTGAGTAACTGCCTGGACAGATTTACTTTCTCCTGCGTGGACTCTCATTGTGATTACCATCAGCTGGATTCAGCCTCATTTATTTTTCTCCATTTCGTTGTTGCTGGAATAAATTCCAGCTGCTGACCCTGTCATGAAGGTGCTGTGTGAACAGAGAGCCAATGTTTGGGTGTGTAATGTATAAAATACCTCTGTCACTTCATCTCCCACCTGTCCTCTGCTTGTGGTCGACGCTGATATGCAATCCCAGCTCGTACAGCTTCGGGTTTGTGTCAGAGAGAGAGAGGGAGGGAGAGAGAGGGGGGTGGAATGGTTCAGGGGAGAGATGTGGGGGGAATGGTGCAGGGACAGGGAGAGAGAGGTGGGGGGAATGGTTCAGGGAGAGGGAGAGGGAGGTGGAGGGGCGGAATGTTTTGGGGGAGGGAGAGAGAGAGAGAGGTGGGGGAAATGGTTCAGGGAGAGAGGGAGAGGGAGAGAGAAGTGGGGGTAATGGGTCAGGGGGAGAGAGCGAGAGAGAAGTCAGGGGAATGGTTCAGGGAGAGGGAGAGAGGTGGGAGCGGGAATGGTTTAGGGAGAAGGAGAGAGAGAGGTGGGGGGAATGGTTCAGGAGAGAGAGAGGTGGGGGGAATGGTTTAGGAGAGAGAGAGGTGGGGGGAATAGTTCAGGGAGAGCAAGAGAGCGAGAAGTTGTGGGGACAATGTTTCAGGGAGAGAGAGGTGGGGGGATGGTTCAGGGAGGGAGAGAGAGGTGGGGGAATGTTTCAGAGAGGGGGGAATGGTTGAGAGAGAGAGGTGAGGGGGAATGTTTCAGGGAGGGGGGAATGGTTCACGGAGAGGGAGAGTGAGAGAGGGTGGGGAAATGGGTCAGGGGGAGAGAGAGAGGTGGGGGGAATGGTTCAGGGAGAGAGAGAGAGAGAGGTGGGGGGAATGGTTCAGGGAGAGAGAGGTGAGGGGAATGGTTCAGGGAGAGAGAGAGGTGGGGGGAATGGTTCAGGGAGAGAGAGAGGTGGGGGGAATGGTTCAGGGAGAGAGAGGTGAGGGGAATGGTTCAGGGAGAGAGAGAGGTGGGGGGAATGGTTCAGGGAGAGAGAGAGAGAGAGAGGTGGGGGGAATGGTTCACGGAGAGGGAGAGTGAGAGAGGTTGGGGGAATGGGTTGGGGGGGAGAGAGAGAGAGGTGGGGGGACGGAGCAGGGAGAGAGAGAGAGAGGTGAGGGGGAATGGTTCAGGGAGGGAGAGAGGGTGAGGCCTGTAGTTCAGTGTGCACTCTTCCCTGTTATCATGCTGTCTGCAGCAGTCACGTACATGAGGAATTGGCCAAGATGAGGAATGATCTTTTTTTCTGGATAATTTCTCCTGCTGGCTCGGCAGAGTCAGGATCTGAGATAGGGGCTGAAGGTTGTGTTTGTCCTCATTATGAGGATGTCAGTCAGTTCCATCAGTATCTCTGCAATAAACTCCCTATTCCTGATGAAGGGCTCCTGCCTGAAACGTCGATTTTCCTGCTCCTCGGATACTGCCTGACCTGCTGTGCTTTTCCAGCACCACTCTAATCTAGACTCTGGTTTCCAGCATCTGCAGTCCTCACTTCTGCCTAATAACCTCTCAGAGTCATTCTGGACAGTGTACTGATCATTGACACAGTCCAGTCATGAGAG
This sequence comes from Hemiscyllium ocellatum, assembly GCF_020745735.1. Classification (NCBI taxonomy): domain Eukaryota; kingdom Metazoa; phylum Chordata; class Chondrichthyes; order Orectolobiformes; family Hemiscylliidae; genus Hemiscyllium; species Hemiscyllium ocellatum. Next base: position 118,642,136 of record NC_083408.1, read on the forward strand.
AGATTCTCTTTTGCTCAGACTCAATGCAATTTTTGTCCATTTGGGCAAATCAGTGTTTGAGTTAATAAAGAGGGTTAGTGCACTGCATAGTGATATTGTGTGTCTACCCTTCCCTTCTCACGTATAATTCACACTGGAACAAACTCCCACAACAGACAGGATTCAGACCACCCTGATAGAACCCCAGCAGAAATGGAGAAGTCTCTGTCCACAGGATGTGGGTGTCACAGAGCAGTGTCTACATCCCGAGTGTCATTACGGTGGAGTCTGATCAGACTGAGGGGAGACATCTCCATCACAGACACGACCCCAGCTTTCTGGTGTTGGGGGAAAAGTTCCTCCCACCAGCGATGTTGAGGAGCGATGGTACAATTGGCCATTATCAGTCAGCTCACTGTTTTTTTCCTTTACAATCCTAACATATATCTATCATCCATTACAAGCCAGGTCAATATTTCTTCATTCTCTCACTGGAGTTGGGATCACCTTCTGTGCTAGTATTTATTTTCATCATGACTTTTCCTTCAAAATCACAGAGAGTCACAGAACACAGAATAGACCCATTGGCCAAAGATAGACTCCCACCATACTGGTCCCACTTTCCCACACTCGGCCCACAGCCATGAATATTACGACACCAAGTGCTCATCCAAATACCCCACAGTACTCCAGCTGTGGCCTCACTATAGTCCTGTACATCTCCAGCATCACCTCCTTGTTCTTACAATCTATGTCACAACTGATAACGTAGTGTCCCAATGCCGCCTTAACCTATTAACCTGCTGTACGTCGTACAGGGATCTGAGGACAAGCTCCCCAAGATTCCTGTGTCCCCCTGAGATTCCCAGTGTTCCTCTGAGATTCCCAGTATCCCTCTGAGATTCCCAGTGTCCTTCTGAGATTCCCAGTGTCCCTCTGAGATTCCCAGTGGCCTGCCATTCATTGAGTGCTCTCTTGTCATGTTAATTCTTCCAAAGTACATCACCTCACATCAGTCAGCGTTAAATCCCATCTGCCACTGATCCCATCTGACCAATCCGTTTATATCCTCCTGTAACCTAACACCTTCCTCTCATTATCAACTACCCAGCCAATCTTTGTGTCATCTACAAATGTATTTATCATCACCACCTCCTCCCCCCACCCCTCCATATTCTCATCTCCATCATTTATGAATATCACAAACAATAAGGAACCCAGCATTGATCCCTGTGGGACACCCACTGCACACTGAGCTCCAGTCACACAAACAGCCGTCTATCACCACCCTCTGTCTCCTGTCGGTAAGTGAATTTTGGATCCATCTTGCCAAGTTATCCTGGATCCCATCAGTTTTTATCTTCTGTATTAGTTTCCCATGTGGCACCTTGTCAAAGGCCACGCTGACATCGACTGCACTCCCCTCATCTACACACCTGGTCACCTCCTGGACACATTAACCATGACCTCTCTCTGACAAAGTTATGTTGACTACCCCTGACCGAACGCTGCCTCTCTAAATAGAGATTCATTTTCCCCTTCACTGTTTTCACCAATAGTTTTTCTATCACTGATGTGAGACTCACTGCTCTGTAGTTCCCTGGTCTCTCTCTACCTTCCTCCTTGTAAAATGGAGCTGCATTCACTGCCCTCCAGTTCCCTCAATTTAAAAATTTGGGTCAGGGCTGTTGTAATTTGTTGGCGGTGAGCTGCCTTCCTGACCCACTGCAGTCTGTGTGCTGTGGGTTGACCCACAGTGTCCCTTAGGGAGGGAATTCCGGGGATTCGGACCCAGCCACACTGAAGGAACGGCGATATATTTCCAAGTCAGGATGGTGAGGGGCTCAGAGGGGAACTTGCAGGGGGTGGTGTTCCCATGTATCTGCTGCTCTTGTCCTTCCAAATGGAAGTGGTCATGGGTTTGGGATACAGGCAAAAGTAGGGACTGCAGGTGCTGGAACCCAGAGCCTAGATCAGAGTGGTGCTGGAAAAGCACAGCAGGTCAGGCAGCATCCAAGGAGCAGGAAAATCGATGTTTCGGGCAAAAGCTCTTCATCAGGAATACCTGCTGTGCTTTTCCCACACCATGCTGATCTAAACATGGGTTTGGAGGGTGCTGTCCGAGGATATTTGGTGAATTTCTGCAGTGCATCTTGTAGATAGTACAGAGTGTGCTCTAGTGAGAGTTAGCTGATAGACTGCAGTGGTTCGACAAGGTAACTCACAGTGTCTAGTGGGTGAGTAAAGGACAATAAATTGTATTCTTGTCGATGACTCTTACAGCTCGGGAAGGAATATGTCAAAAGTCCCGTAGAGAATCCATTTCTAACTGTATCTAAAAGCAGATTAGTAAGCTCCCTGAATCACCCATCCCATGTTTTAAAGATCACTACAATGGAGCAAGATGCAATCTTCAGGCAGGACGATGGTTAGGGTCAAAGGTGACAACTAGGTCAAAGGTGATGGTTGGGATGAAAATGCCCCTGGGGCTGTTTGACGTGGGATTATCCACAGTGGGAATGCAGAGTGGGCAGTCCAAGGGGCTGGCCTCACTGCGGTGGGCTGTGTCCGTTAGAGCCGCTGTATTTGGACAGGACACTCTGGCAGCTTTAACTAAGGCTGACCCTGTTCCTATTGGTCCAATGCTGAGTCCCAGAACCGCTAGGCCAATATGCCAGCCCTATTCCCAATCCCAGGCCAATCCCAATGGTCCTGGTCATGTCCACCAGGCAATCATATAGCCCGGAGAAAGTGAGGTCTGCAGATGCTGGAGGTCAGAACTGAAAAATGTGTTGCTGGAAAAGCGCAGCAGGTCAGGCAGCATCCAAGGAGCAGGAGAATCAATGTTTCGGGCATGAGCCCTTCTTCAGGAAATCACATAGCCCGGTCAGGCTGTGATTTATGGCTTGCTGTTCTGGGTGCTGACTTCACTCCCTGAGCTTCAGTGAGGAGCCTCTGCCCATGTGAGGCACCAGTTACTCATCCCACCTTAGACAGCACAGGGCGCTCACTGGCTTTAACCCCGGGAGACTCACCCGCACTAACAGGAAGAATAAATTTAAATCAAAATTTGCAGCTTCCGCAACCTTTCACAGAACACGGGCCTGAGACCAGGCGAACAATCTCTCAAATCTCCTGCTGCACAAGAGGATGGTAATAGTTTATGAATTATTAAATTGAACATTGAGGGTGAGAAGAGATAAAGAGGAACACAGCAAGAGAGCAGAGCAGGGGACTTTGAGAGAAACAAACAATCCTACAGCCAGCTTTCAAATGGGGACAGGGTACACACGGGGTTAGATCCAGGGTAAAGCTCCCTCTACATTGTCCCCCATCAAACACTCCCAGGTCAGGGACAGCACGGGGTTAGATCCAGGGTAAAGCTCCCTCTACACTGTCCCCATCAAACACTCCCAGGACATGGACAGCACAGGGTTAGATCCAGGGTAAAGCTCCTTCTACACTGTCCCCATCAATCACTCCAAGGACAGGGACAGCACTGGGTTAGATACAGGGTAAAGCTCCCTCGACACTGTCCCCCATCAAACACTCCCAGGACGGGGACAGCACAGGGTTAGATACAGAGTAAAGCTCCCTCTACACTGTCCCCGTCAAACATTCCTAGGACAGTCACAGGCACAGAATAAAGCTCCCTCTACACTGTTAGATCCAGAGTAAGTCTGATGATCTTGTCATTGGCCCTCTGTTGTTTTGGGGTCTGAAAGGGTTAATGCTGTATTACTATACGCATTGCGATTCTTTCCAAACTGCCCAGTCAGTGGAGTCAGAGAAGGAAAAGCAGTTAGGTGAAAGGTTTAAAATTGATAAGGACGATGTATTGGATAAACTATTGTACTTTAGGTGAAGGAGGCACTGGGGCTGGATGAGGTGAATCCAAGGATATTGAAGGACCCGAGAGGTGACATTGCAGAGGGACTGGAATCAATTTTTCAATCTTCCCTGGAATCCAAAGTTCAGAGAATTATAAACATTACAACTTCCTTCAAAAAGGTTTATGGAGATTAGCCCAGCAATTACAGACCAATCAGATTAACGTCAATGTGGGGAAACTTTCAGAAACAATTATTCAAGATAGGATGAATAGTCACGTGGAAATTATAGTTTAATTCGGAAGAGCCAAAACAGAGAAGTTCAGGCAAAATTGTATCTAACTAATTTGCTGGAGTTTATTTGAAGGGATGACCGAGAGAGTTGATGAGATTAATGCTGTTGATGTGGTGTAGATAGACTTCCCGAAGGTCTTCAATGGAGGGTCACGCACCAGAAGAAAATGATAGGTCATGGAATAAAAGGGACAGTAGTAACATGAATATTGCCTGGACTGTATGATAGGAAACAGACAGTAATGGCCCATGAATATTTTACAGTCTGGAAGAAGGTTTGGAGTGGAGTTCCCCAGGGTCGTTATTGGGACACTTACTTATTCTGAGACCTAATAATGATCTGGATCTTGGTGAGCAGGGGCAGTTTCACAGTTTGGGGAGGGCAATAAACTTGGAAGAATTGTAAACTGTGAGGAGATAATGTGGAACGCCAAAAGGACATTGCGAAGTTGGTGTGTGGGTGGATAGGCAACAGGTAAGGTTCAATGCTGAGAGATGTGAGCCACTCTATAACAGGGGCTACAATTATAAAGGGGGTGCAGGAGCAGAGGGAGCTGGGCATTGATGTGTACAGATCATTGACAGTAGCAGGACTCAGGGACAGAGCAATAAATAAAGCACACAGTGTCCTCAACTTTATTCATAGGGGCATGAAGTACAAGAGCAGGGAGGTGATGGTGAGCTTGTACAGCACACTTGTTAGACCTCAGCTGGAGTACGGTTACAGTGTGAGTGCTGTATGATAGCAAAATGTGAATGCACTGGGGAGAGTGGAGAAGTGATTGACAAAAATGGTACCAGGGATGAGAAACTTCAGAGATGAGGACAGACTGAAGAATTTGGGCCCATTCCCCGGGGAGAGGAAGCAGCTGAGAGGAGACGTGCGAGAGGCTCACACAACAAAAGGCACAACCACAACAGGGAAAGCACAAGGCAGGGCAGAGATCTCCGAGGGTGGAGGGCTGGAGGGGGTTACAGAGATAGGGAGGGGGTGTAGGGGCTGGAGGGGGTGACAGAGATAGCGAGGGGGTGTAGGGGCTGGAGGGGGTGACAGAGATAGGGAGGGGGTGTAGGGGCTGGAGGGGGTGACAGAGATAGGGAGGGGGTGTAGGGGCTGGAGGGGGTGACAGAGATAGGGAGGGGGTGTAGGGGCTGGAGCGGGTTACAGAGATAGGGAGGGGGTGTAGGGGCTGGAGGGGGTTACAGAGATAGGGAGGGGGTGTAGGGGCTGGAGGGGGTGACAGAGATAGGGAGGGGGTGTAGGGGCTGGAGGGGGTGACAGAGATAGGGAGGGGGTGTAGGGGCTGGAGGGGGTGACAGAGATAGGGAGGGGGTGTAGGGGCTGGAGCGGGTTACAGAGATAGGGAGGGGGTGTAGGGGCTGGAGCGGGTTACAGAGATAGGGAGGGGGTGTAGGGGCTGGAGGGGGTTACAGAGATAGGGAGGAGTGTAGGGGCTGGAGGGGGTTACAGAGATAGGGAGGGGGTGTAGGGGCTGGAGGGGGTGACAGAGATAGGGAGGGGGTGTAGGGGCTGGAGGGTGTTACAGAGATAGGGAGGGGTGTAGAGGCTGGAGGGGGTTACAGAGATAGGGAGGGGTGAGGGGGCTGGAGGGGGTTACAGAGATAGGGAGGGGTGAGGAGGCTGGAGGGGGTTACAGAGATAGGGAGGGGTGAGGGGGCTGGAGGGGGTTGCAGAGATAGGGAGGGGTGTAGGGGGGCTAATGGATATTACAGAGATAAGGAAGGGTAAGGGGGCTGTGGAGATTACAGAGATAGGGAGGGGGTGTAGGGGGGTTGATGGATATTGCTGAAAATGTGTTGCTGGAAAAGCGCAGTGGGTCAGGCAGCATCCAAGGAACAGGAAATTCGACGTTTAGGGCATAAGCCCTTCTTCAGGAATCTCCTCGAAGATTTTAACCTACTGTGAATCCTCTTGCAAGTCCTTGAAGAAGCTCTCTTTCTCCTCGGCTGATGGAGATTACAGAGATAGGGAGGGGAGAGGGGGAGGGGTTTACAGAGATAGGGAGGGGTAAGGGGGCTGTGGAGGTTACAGAGATAGGGAGGGGTAAGGGGGCTGTGGAGATTACAGAGATAGGGAGGGGTAAGGGGGCTGTGGAGATTACAGAGATAGGGAGGTGAGAGGGGGAGGGGTTTACAGAGATAGGGAGGGGTGAGGGGGGCTGATGGAAATTACAGAGATAGGGAGGGGTGAGGGGGGCTGATGGAAATTACAGAGATAGGGAGGGGAGATGCCATGGAGGGGTTGAAAACAGAAATTGGTGATTTTAATATCAAGTTGGTGCTTGAAGAGGAGCCAAAGTTCAGTGAGCAGAGTGGCTAGGAATGGAAGGTGAACTCTCTTGAGGATGAGAGGTGCAGAAGTTGGGGGACACAATAGAGAATTGACAATGCGAGAGATTTTTTGATTCACTTACAAGACAGGGGCATCATTGGCTGGGCCCATCCCTCAATGCCCAGAGGATAATTAAGAGTCAACCATTTTGCTGGGCATCACTAGACACTTAATGCCAGATATTCATGGAATTGAAATTTCACCATCTGTTCTGGTGTCATTATGAACCCAGGTCCCCAGATCTAGAGTTCGAGAGATTAATAATCCAGTGGCAAAACTGGAACATCAGTTTTGATGGACATTCAGGTGTGAGGGGCGTGAAGGAATGTGGAGATTGGATGGAGAGTGATACAGAGGGAGACGATTGGCTGCGGTCTGTTTGAATGATAAAACAGGGACTGAATGTGATTGGTCAGAGTGAACATGGTACTGCAATCCATCACAGTGCACTGCCAATTAGCCATTCTTACAACGCAACCAATGGGAGGCAGCGGGGGGAGGAAGATCCAATCAGAGGTTCACACTGGAGCCTGCTCCTTGTGACTGTGGTTGGAGAAGGTGGAGATCTGTTACTGACATTGATCCCAGAGTCTGGCAACCCTCTGCTCCTCCCCGTGGACCCAGTAACATCTCAGCGCAGATACCTGAGGTGGGGCTGTGTGAGACACACACTGTCTCCCAGTGAATTCAACTTCACTTTAACAGCAGCTCAACTGAAAACCTCACCTCCCACCTGTCAAAGTGCACATTCAGATCACAGGTTTAATGCATTCACAGCACAACAGCACTTGATAACCCCTCCTCCATAAATCTGGAAATGGTTGAAAGCGTTCTCATCTTGAAGAGTGAGTAATTTAGTTCAGATGCAGATTGGAGACTTTTCAATTGCCCTTTGATAGTTCCCCAGCAGCAAGTTGTAAACAAGACAGGAATTAGCCCGATGATAAACTGGCTCCCAATGGGGAGGGTCAAATCAGATTCACTGCTCCCAATTAATTCTTTTTCATCCCAGGGCAAGAGTTAGTCTGCAGATTGAAACAAAACTTTTACTAAGACAGAAAGACAACAATCAGGATCAATGGGATAAATGAGTCAGCACATTTTGCAGGACACTGCGTGGAGACAGGTCAGCAAGGGGCGAGGACACATTGGATTTGGTGCTGGGTAATGAACCCGGCCAGGTGTTAGATTTGGAAGTGGGTGAGCATTTTGGTGATAGCGATCACAGTTCTGTTACGTTTACTTTAGTGATAGAAAGGGACAGGTGTATACCACTGGGTAAGAGTTACAGCTGGGGGAAAGGTAATTACGATGTGATTAGGCAAGATCCAGGAAGCATAGGATGGGGAAGGAAACTGCAGGGGATGGGCACATTAGAAATGTGGAGCTTATTCATGGAACAGCTACTGTGTGTCCTCGATATGTATGTACCTGTCAGGCAGGGAGGGAGTGGGCAAGCGCAGGAGCTGTGGTTTACCAAAGAAGTTGAATCTCTTGTCAAGAGATGGAATGCTTTGCCTACAATGGTAGTAAATTCGCCAACTTTAAGTACATTTAAGTCATAATTGGACAGGCATATGGACGTACATAGAACAGTGTAGGTTAGATAGGTTTCAGATTTGTATGACAGGTCGGCGCAACATCGAGGGCCGAAGGGCCTGTACTGTGCTGTAATGTTCTGTGTTCTAAGAAGGTTTATGTTAGGATGAGATGTGAAAGTTAAATTAGGGCACTTGAGTGTTACAAATTAGTCAGGAAAGACTAAAGAGAGAGCTCAGAAGAGCCAAAGAGGGGCGTTAGAAGTCTTTAGTGGGTAGGATCAAGGAAAAACCCTCAAGCTTTCGACAGGTTTGTCAGGAATAAAAGAATGACTACAGTAAGATTAGGGCCAGTCAAGGACAGTGGTGGGAAGTTGTGTGTGGAGTCCAAAGGGATAGCAGAGGCACTAAATGAATATCTTTCCTCAGTATTCACACGGAAACAGACAATGTGATTGAGGAGAATACTGAGGTTCAGGTTACTAGACTAGATGGGATTGAGGTGCATAAGGAGGAGGTGTTAGCAATTCTGAAAAGTGTAAGAATAGATAAGTTCCCTGGGCCGGATGGGATTTATCCTGGGATCATCTGGGAAGCCAGGGATGAGATTGCCGAGACTTTGGCATTGATCTTTAAATCATCATTGTCTACAGGAATAGTGCCAGAAGACTGGAGGATAGCAAATGTGGTTCCTCTGTTCAAGAAGGGGAGTAGAGACAACACCGGTAATTATAGACCAGTGAGCTTTACTTCAGTTGTTGATAATGTTTATAAGAGATAGGATTTATAATCATCTAAAAAAGAATAATTTGATTAGGGATAGTCAGCACGGTTTTGTGAAGGGTAGGGCGTGCCTCACAAACCTTATTGAGTTCTTTGAGAAGGTGATCAAACAGGTAGATGAGAGTAAACCGGTTGATGTGGTGTATATGGATTTCAGCAAGGCCTTCGATAAGGTTCCCCACAGTAGGCTATTGTACAAAATATGGAGGCATGGGATTGAGGATTTTTTAGTGGTTTGGATCAAAGATTGACTAGCTGAAAGAAGACAGAGGGTGGTGGTTGATGGGCAATATTCATCCTGGAGTCCAGTTACCAGTGGTGTACCCCAAGGGTCGGTGTTGGGGCCACTGCTGTTTGTCATTTTTATAAACGACCTGGATGAGGGTGTAGAAGGGTGGGTTAGTAAATTTGTGGATGACACTAAGGTCGGTGGAGTTGTGGAGAGTGATGAAGGATGTTGTAGGTTACAGAGAGACATAGATAAGCTGCAGAGCTGGGCTGAGAAGTGGCAAATGGAGTTTAATGCGGACAAGTGTGAGGTGATTCACTTTGGAAGGAGCAAGAGGAATAAAGAGTACTGGGCTAATGGTAAGATTCTTGGTAGTGTAGATGAGCAGAGAGATCTCGGTGTCCATGTACCTAGATGCCTGAAAGTTGCCACCCAGGTTGACAGGGTTGTTAAGAAGGCATACAGTGTTTTAGCTTTTATTAATAGAGGGATTGAGTTCTGGAACCAGGAGGTTATGCTGCAGCCGTACAAAGCTCTGGTACGGCCACACTTGGAGTATTGTGTACAGTTCTCGTCACCGCATTATAAGAAGGATGTGGAAGCTTTGGAAAGGGTACAGAGGAGATTTACTAGGATGTTGCCTGGTATGGAGGGAAGGTCTTATGAGGAAAGGCTGAGGGACTTGAGGTTGTTTTCATTGGCGAGAAGAAGGTTGAGAGGTGACTTAAAGAGACATACAAGATAATCAGAGGGTTAGATAGGGTGGACAGGGAGAGCCTTTTTCCAAGTATGGTGACGGTGAGCATGAGGGGGCATAGCTTTAAGTTGAGGGGTGATCGATATAGGACAGATGTCAGAGGTAGTTTCTTTACTCAGAATAGCAGGGATATGGAACATACTGTCTGCATCAGTAGTAGATTCGCCACCTTTAAGGGCATTTAAATAATCATTGGGTAAACATAATGGAATAGTTTCAGTTAGATGGACTTCAGATTGTTGCACTGCTCTGTGGAACCATCGAGGGCTGAAGGGCCTGTCCTGCTCTGGAATGTTCCACGTTCTATTCATTTGTTAAGTTGATTCAGCCACGACTCTCAGTCCTGAAATTCCCATATCCACTTCCTGTCCAGGTCTATCTCCACAGATTTCCTCCAATTTTCTCAGGAAGCTTACCAGATATTCCCATTGTCCTTTCTATAAATATAAGAACCCAATCTGCCCAGTCTCTGCCCTTGTCCCTGTCCATTTGTGTTAAATTGCAGGAGGTTTACTTTGGGAGCTGGCTAATTCTTCTTCTATCTCACTCTTATTGTCTTGGTCATCCTCCACTGCCCTCGATATCCCCCCTATCCTTGCCTCGAAACCATTCTAAAACAGGGCCAATTCCTTTTCCTATTACATCCCTCCCTTCACTAACCTTTCAACCTTACACCGACCATTCAGGGACTCCCCTTACAAAGGCATCAATCCCAATCATTCATCTCCCACTTCAAACACTCCAGTCACTGAATGTTCCACAGCTTCTCCTTTCCCTAAGTGTTTCTGTGCTCTGTACATGCTCCTGTGAGTCTCTCTAGAAATGTGAAAGTGTGACAATCCAACATGACCCCTTGGCTCACGGCTACGACTCAGTTCCAATGCACTCCATCCAGTGGATTCATTCAGGAAATCTCTGGTAACAAATCAAATCGCTGGTCTCAATCTGCGAGTATTGACGACAGTTTGCCTTTCTCATTGAAATAGCTCCCACAGACCGCTATCTCATCACCAGGTCCCCCTTTATTCACACAGGACCCTGACCCAGCTCCCTCCAAGCCAGCTCTCAGAATGAGCAGAACCTCGAACACGACTGTTTGGCCTAAGTCCTGCCACAAAATCAGCACAGTCCTTTTCTCAACGAGAAAGAGAGGAAACAGGCTGTACCCAGCCAGTGAAACAACAGGTCCCTGATGGGAACTGAAACACACCCGAAACACATTGACTGTGTCAATCAGGCAGTTTCAAAGCCAGTTCTCAATAAAAAAAGGAACACCAGGTAACAAAACTGGCTTTGTAAACCAACCAGTTTAGGAATCCAGTCCTCCCAAAAAAGCTAAAACCAACAGTACCACACTTCCTGTAGACCAGCCAGCACAGAGTCAGTCCCCAAACTGAGGAGTTTCTAAATCTCCTGGTTATTTTGTTTTCTTCCTTTCTCCCCTCAGGCAGGACACTTGGTTTAGTTTTTTTTCACACTACCACCTAATTGAGGTAGTGCCTATATTTTCCCCCTGCACCCATGGTGTGTGTGTGTGCAGGTGTGAGACACAGTGAGAGACACAAGGGGCACGAATCTGTATTCAATTCCCACCACCAGGAAGATAGGAAAACACCCGAGTGGCCAGTGACAAGCAATGCCCTTCCCAGAGGGTAACACTGTGTGATCAAACAGTGAAGGGGAGGGCAGGGATTAAATCAAAATAGAGTTTTTAGATTAGACTTACAGTGTGGAAACAGGCCCTTCGGCCCAACAAGTCCACACCGACCCGCCGAAGCGCAACCCACCCATACCTCTACATTTACCCCTTACCTAACACTATGGGCAATTTAGCTTGGCCAATTCACCTGACCCGCACATCTTTGTGACTGTGGGAGGAAACCGGAGCACCCGGAGGAAACCCACGCAGACACGGGGAGAACGTGCAAACTCCACACAGTCAGTCGCCTGAGTCGGGAATTGAACCCGGGTCTTCAGGCGCTGTGAGGCAGCAGTGCTAACCACTGTGCCACCGTGCCGCCCATTAAGATTGTTTTTAGATTACCTACAGTGTGGAAACAGGCCCATCGGCCCAACAAGTCCACACCAACCCATTCCCCTCCACCTAACACTATGGGCAATTTAGCATGGCCAATTCACCTAACTTGCATATCTTTGTGACTGTGGGAGGACACGGGGAGAATGTGCAAACTCCACACAGTCAGTCGCCTGAGTTGGGAATCGAACCCAGGACTCTAGCACTGTGAGGCAGCAGCGCTAACCACTGTGCCACCATGCCACCCATTTAAAAAAATATGGAACGCTTCACGAATTTGGAGGGGGAAATGATGCACTCCACTCCCTGCGGCGCCCACCTCTCCCTGAACAACTCCAGGGTGTTGGTGGACACCGCGTGCTCCTTCTCCAAGGACACCTGGGCCCTAACGTAACCGCGGAAGAGGGGCAGGCAGTCGGCCCTAATGACCCCCTCCACGGCCCGCTGCCTGGACCTGTTTATGGCCAGTTTGGCCAAACACTCCTGTTTCTTTTTTTTTAATGCTGCATCCCCTCTGTGTATTTTTTTTTGTGAACAGGATGCCTGACACTCTTGTTTTTTTTTAAAAACCCCCACACTCCCGCCTAACAGCAGTAGTGCTATTTTTTTCCCAGCACCCATGTTGTGTGTGTGTGTGTGCAGGTGTGAGACACAGTGAAAGACACAAGGTGCACAAATCTTTATTCGGTTTCCACCACCAGGAAGAAAAGAAACACCCAAGCAGTGCCCTTCTCATCAGAGGACAATGCTACACTTCTGTTTATTTTTTCCTTTTTTTCTTTTTTTATTTTATTTTTTTTACATCAAAGGGCAATTCTCCTGTTTATATATTTTTTTTCTTTCCTTTTTTTTTCCTTTTATGAAGGACTTGAATTGTTTTGTTTATTAACCCCCACACTACCGCCTAACTGCGGTAGTGCTTATTATTTTTATCCCCAGCACCCATGGTGTGTGTGTGCAGGTGTGAGACACAGTGAGAGACAAGGTGTACAAATCTTTATTCAATTTCCACCACCAGGAAAAGTAGGAAAACACCCGAGTGGCCAGTGACAAGCAGTGCCCTTCACATCAAAGGGCAATGCTGTGTGAACAAACAGTGAAGGGGAGGGCAGGGACTAAATCAAAATAGAGTTGGAGGGGGAAATGATGCACTCCACTCCCTGCGGCGCCCACCTCTCCCTGAACAACTCCAGGGTGTTGGTGGACACCGCGTGCTCCTTCTCCAAGGACACCCGGGCTTTAACGTAACCGCGGAAGAGGGGCAGACAGTCGGCCCTAATGACCCCCTCCATGGCCCGCTGCCTGGACCTGTTTATGGCCAGTTTGGCCAAACACTCCTGTTTCTATCTGTCAGCCAGGGCTCCCTGATTGGACCAGGTTAACAGCCTCAATCGAGAAGCTCATATTCAATGAGATCCACCTGGCAGACCCCATTACAATCAGTACATTCATGGTTTTCGGAGTTTGATGGTATCTCCATGAAGTTCCCTGTATTTATGGATGATACATAGTTGACTCCAAATGTTTTATTCTCAACCTGCTGACAATGTCCTGGAAAACGTCAGGCAGGAGGTGAGATCCCTGATCATATTGCATTTCAATTAGTAATTCATAATGAGTTCAAAATAAAACAGGAATAATATTTCCATGGCTTTCGGTCTCTTCTAAACCACAGAATCAGACAGTACAGAAAAGGCCCTTCAACCCATCAAGTCTGCCCCAACAAGAAGTTAATCAACTCCATCTACAGGTCATTCCATCACTAGCCTGAGGACCACAAGTCGAGCCAACATGTCCCACTCCAACTGAACTTTCTACAATGGAACTGGGATATATTCAGTCTGGTCCCATTTACAAACAGTCTGGCTTTCACTGAAATCTCTGAACATAGCACAGCACAGGCCGTTCGGCCCTTGATGTTAATACTGACCTTTTATCCTAGTCTGACATCAGACTAACCTACATACCCTTCATTGTACTATCTTCCATGTGCCTATACAAGAGCTGCTTAAATGTCCCTACTGTCTCTGACTCTACTCCCAACGCTGACAGTGCATTCCACACACCCACCACTCTCTGTGTAATGAACCAACCTCGGACATCTCCCCAAACCTTCCACCAACCACCTTAATGTTATGCCCCTCATGACAGCCATTTCTGCCCTGGGGAATATCTCTGACTATCCACTATCTCTGCCTCCCAACATCCTGTACACCTCGATCAAGTCACCTCTCATCCTTCTTCACTCCAGTGATAAAAGTCCTCGCTCCCTCAGCCTCTCTTCACAAGACATGCCCTCCAATCCAGGCAGCTTCCTGGGAAATCTCCTCTGCACCCTCTCTAAAGCATCTACATCCTTCCTATAATGAGGCGACCAGAACTGAACACAATATTCCAAGTGTGGTCTAACCAGGGCTGTATAGAGCTGCAGCATCACCTCACGGCTCTTAACCTCAATCCCCCGATAATGAAAGCCAATACATCATACACTTTCTTAACAACCCTATCAACCTGGGTGGCAGCTTTGAGGGATCTGTGAACATCTACCCCAAAATCCCTCTGTTCCTCCACACTGCCAAGAATCCTGCCTTTAACCCTGTAATCTGTATTCAAATTCCACCTTCCAAAGTGAATCACTTCCCACTTTTCCAGGTTGAGCTCCATCTGCCACTTCTCAGCCCAGCTCTGCATCCTGTTAATGTCCCGTTACAACCTACAACAGCCCTCCACACTATCCACCCTCCACCAACCTTCACGTCATCAGCAAACTTCCAAACCCACCCTTCCACTTCCTCATCCCAGTCATTTATAAACATCACAAAGAGCAGAGGGCCCAGACCCGAACCCTGCGGAACACCGAGCTCCAGGCGGAATACTTTCCATCTACTACCACTCTCTGTCTTCAGTGGGCCAGCCAATTCTATATTCAAACAGCCAGACTTCCATGGATCCCATGCCTCCTTACTTTCTGAATGAGCCTATCATGGGGAACCTTATCAAGCACCTTGCTAAAATCCATGTACACCACATCCACGTCTCTACCTTCATCAATGTGTTTTGTCACATCCTCAAAGAATTCAATAAGGCTTGTGAGACATGACCTGCCCCTCACAAAGCCATGCTGACTATCTCTAATTAAACTATGGTTTACCAAGTAATCATAAATCCTGTCTCTGAAAATCCTCTCCAATAATTTGCCCACCACAGACATAATACTGACTGGTCTGTAATTCCCAAGATTATCCCTATTCCCTTACTTGAACAAGGGAATAACATTTGCTACGCTCCAAACATCTGGCACTACCCCAGTGGGCAGTGAGGATGCAGAGATCATCACCACAGCGCAGTAATCTCTTCCCTCACTTCCTGTAGTAACCTTGGGGCTATCCAGTCTGGCCGAGAGGATTTAATTATCCGTTTCCAGCACATCCTCCTTGTTGACACCAGCCTGTTTGAGCGTACCAGCCTGTTTCACACTGTCCTCACAAATGACAAGCTCCCTCTCAGTGGTGAATATTGAAGTAAAGTATTCATTAAGGACCTTTGGAGGGAAATCTAAATCCTTCTCCAATCTTGGAGTTTGAGTAGCCTTTGTCTCCCATCGAATGGTTCTTGGCTTGGCCTTTAGAGTGAAAATCCCATCATATCTCTTGTACAATGTGTTCTTTTGCAGACAGAGCAGCGTCCCGTTTCAGTCTCTCATTTCTCGTTGAAGTTCCAACCTGATCTGTGGCCTTGTCTTTTTCAAATCCCTTTTTTGATGAAATCTCACAAACGCCAAGAAGACCCAAGTTAAACGATAAACAGAGAGAAGGGAAATGAAAGAAAAGAAATGCATTAAGGTGGGGACACAAAGGGCTGAAGCAGAGTGAGAACCTGTCTCACCCTGCATATACTCTGATTCCTTACTGCCATGGGTGGCTATGCCAGGAAATGGGAGTTCCTGATGGGATCACTCTCGGTACCAACGGGACACTCCCGACTTTCCAGCACAGCCAGCAGGGAGGGGGCGGTGAGGGAGGGGGTGGTGAGGGTGTGGTTGATGAGGGTGGGGGTGTTGAGGGAGGGGGTGGTGAGGGTGGGGGTGTTGAGGGTGGGGGCGGTGAGGGAGGGTTTGGTGAGGGTGTGGTTGGTGGGGGTGGGGATGGTAAGGGTGGGGGTGTTGAGGGAGGGGGTGGTGAGGGAGGGGGCGGTGAGGGAGGGGGTGGCGAGGATGTGGTTGATGAGGGTGGGGGTGTTGAGGGAGGGGGTGGTGAGGGTGGGGGTGTTGAGGGAGTGGGTGGTGAGGGTGGGGGTGGTGAGGCGCCTGTGTGCCCAGTTTGTTCTCTGTGACGTGACCGTGCAGCTGCGTGTCCATCTCTCGGGGATCGACACTTGGTTATCACTGTCCAATCAGACCGTGTCGTGTCTGAGACTCGGGGCAGTGCCGCAGCGGGTTGGCCAATGGGACTCCGCAATAAAACCCAAAAATGATGGAAATGGAGGCAGTCGGGCAGCGTCTGTGGAGAGAGAAACAGGATTAATGTCTGAAAGCAGCTCCCGGTCTAATTGTGTCCCTCTCTCCCCCTCCCTGTTCAACACTAACATTATTACAGGCCCAGACCCCCAGCCCCTGTGTGCCCACACTGTCAGATATTCAACCGTGATCAAACACATAAAGCTGCACACTCCCTGACTCATGTCCCTCTTTCCCCAAGAGTAGGGGCTTCATGAGATAGCAGGAGAGAGGGAGAGAAAGGGAGAGAGAGAGAGAGTGAGAAAAAGGGAGGGGGAGAGAGGGAGGAAGAGAGGGAGAGAGAGAAAGGGAGGGGGAGAGAGAGGGAGAGAAAGGGAGGGGGAGAGAGAGGGAGGGAGAGAAAGAGAGGGAGGGAGGGAGAGGGAGGGAGAGAAAGAGAGAGAAGGAGATAAAGGGAAGGGGAGAGAGGGAGGGGGGAGAGGGAGGGAGAGGGAGGGAGGGACAGAAGGAAAGAAAGGGAGGGAAAGAGGGAGTGAGAAAGAAGGAGGGGGAGAGGGAGGGAGAGAGAGAGGGAGAGAGAGAAAAGAGAGAGGGAGAGAGAGAAAAAAGGGAGGGAGAGAAAGGGAGGGGGAGAGCGAGAGGGAGGGAGGGAGAGAAAGAGAGGGAGAGCTACAGGCAGACTTGGAATTGGCAAGGTCACATACTCGCGATGTGGAACTTTGGGAAATGTATTCTGAGTGTGACGGAGCATGTGGAAGGTTCTGGAAGCTCGGTGGTTGAGCATCAATCCCATGATCCAAGAGGAATAAAGCTGCAGAAAGAGTTTCCTACAGTAATGCTGAGCTTGGTGTCATCACCACAGCTTCCAGAATATTCCAGGGCTCCAGCAGATTGCTCTTGGACAGAATCTTGTCCTGAAGACACCGGGAATGTCGGCTGTGTTGGGGATAATCCTTCTGTTGCCCCCCACCCCCACCCACCAACCCCACTCTGTGGGAGCTCCCTTCACTCTCTCATTGACTGTTGTTGCAGAGAGCCGGCACCTCCACAAGATGCTAAATTCACTGAAAGAAAGTTCTTCAGCATCACAAGGTTCTCTGTGGGACAGGGAAATATTGAACAACATTGAGATGGAGAGTTGGAGGAGCAGTGTCTGGAGGAAAGCCGTAGGGAGTGTGCTTCCCGGTGGCTGCTGGCAGAGGTCACTGAGTTGATGGTATACACACTGCTCGGCTCTGCATACTGCTCCTAGCCTTAAGGTGAACAGACACAAACTTCTGCCCTTGCCCAACACCCATTAGAAAGAAGCAGCTTTAACGCTGCATGAACCTCAAATCGAGCACTGCTCCTCAGCTAAATGTCACAAGGTTGTCTTCCTGTTTCCAAAACCTCTGTCAGGTCACCTTCCAACCCTTCAAACACAAGTGAACACAAACTGTGCTATTCCAACTTGCAATCCGAAATTAATCCTATTGAGCGATTATCACACGGAGTCTGTTCCACATTCACACTCAGTCAGGACAGCAGTGACTCCAGTACTGAGAGCAGGGATGCTCAGGTGAAATGGGGACAGAGTAGGGAAGGCTACAGCTAAGGCTTCGATGTACAGAGAGTGTCAGCACAATGTGCATCAACCTGTGGAGATAGTTACAGGAAGTGAAAGGAAATCAACTTCACCTTGCTCGACACAGCTTACAATAACTGAGCTTTTCAGTCACCGCTCTCCCCAATAACTGACTTCTGCTGCTCCTGTCCAGGTCAATCAGCAGAGTGATTTACAGCCTCGGATTTGGTACAGGCTGCACATGTAATCTGGGAATGTTCCACCTTATGGTTTCCGTGAGAGGCCTGTTGTAAATCAGCAGCAGGGCGCAGTAACACGGGGCGCAGTAACACGGGGCGCAGTAACACGGGGCACAGTAACATGGGGCAGAGTAACACAGGGCACAGTAACACGGGGCGCAGTAACACGGGTCAGAGTAACACGGGGCACAGTAACACGGGGCGCAGTAACACGGGGCGCAGTAACATGGGGCACAGTAACACGGGGCGCAGTAACACGGGGCACAGTAACACGGGGCGCAGTAACACGGGGCAGAGTAACACGGAGCACAGTAACACAGGGCACAGTAACACGGAGCACAGTAACACGGGGCGCAGTAACATGGAGCGCAGTAACACGGGGCGCAGTAACACGGGTCAGAGTAACACGGGGCGCAGTAACACGGGGTGCAGTAACACGGGGCGCAGTAACACGGGGCACAGTAACATGGAGGGCATTAACACGGGGCGCAGTAACACGGGGCGCAGTAACACGGGGCACAGTAACATGGAGCGCAGTAACACGGGGCACAGTAACACGGGGCGCAGTAACACGGGGCAGAGTAACACGGAGCAGAGTAACACGGGGCAGAGTAACACGGGGCAGAGTAACACGGGGCACAGTAACACGGGGCGCAGTAACACGGGGCAGAGTAATGGAGCAGAGTAACACGGAGCAGAGTAACACGGAGCAGAGTAACACGGGGCGCAGTAACATGGGACGCAGTAACACGGGGCAGAGTAACACGGAGCAGAGTAACACGGGGCGCAGTAACATGGGACGCAGTAACACGGGGCAGAGTAACACGGAGCAGAGTAACACGGAGCAGAGTAACACGGGGCGCAGTAACATGGGACGCAGTAACACGGGGCAGAGTAACACGGAGCAGAGTAACACGGAGCAGAGTAACACGGGGCGCAGTAACATGGGACGCAGTAACACGGGGCAGAGTAACACGGAGCAGAGTAACACGGGGCGCAGTAACACGGGGCGCAGTAACACGGGGCAGAGTAACACGGAGCAGAGTAACACGGAGCAGAGTAACACGGGGCGCAGTAACATGGGACGCAGTAACACGGGGCAGAGTAACACGGAGCAGAGTAACACGGAGCAGAGTAACACGGGGCGCAGTAACATGGGACGCAGTAACACGGGGCAGAGTAACACGGGGCGCAGTAACACGGGGCACAGTAACACGGGGCAGAGTAACACGGAGCAGAGTAACACGGAGCAGAGGAACACGGGGCGCAGTAACACGGGGCAGAGTAACACGGGGCGCAGTAACACGGGGCGCAGTAACACGGGGCGCAGTAACATGGGACACAGTAACACGGGGCAGAGTAACACGGGGCAGAGTAACACGGGGCGCAGTAACACGGGGCGCAGTAACACGGGGCAGAGTAACACGCGGCGCAGTAACATGGGACGCAGTAACATGGAGCAGAGTAACACGGGGCGCAGTAACATGGGACGCAGTAACACGGGGCAGAGTAACACGGGGCGCAGTAACACGGGGCGCAATAACACGGGGCAGAGTAACACGGGGCGCAGTAACATGGGACGCAGTAACATGGAGCAGAGTAACACGGAGCAGAGTAACACGGGGCGCAGTAACATGGGACGCAGTAACACGGGGCAGAGTAACACGGGGCAGAGTAACACGGAGCAGAGTAACATGGGTCAGAGTAACACAGGGCGCAGTAACACGGGGCAGAGTAACACGGAGCAGAGTAACACGGGTCAGAGTAACATGGGGCGCAGTAACATGGGACGCAGTAACACGGGGCGCAGTAACACGGGTCAGAGTAACATGGGACGCAGTAACACGGGGCGCAGTAACACGGGTCAGAGTAACACGGGGCGCAGTGACACGGGGCGCAGTAACACGGGGCGCAGTAACACGGGGCGCAGTAACATGGGACAGGGATATTGGGCACAGTGTAGGAACCCTCCACCTCACAGCGACCAAGACACTCTCAGTCCACCATTAATTACACAGGCTTTAATGAACTTGCTGATTTGACTAAACAAATGTAACAGATTCTAAGTCATGCTCATTAAATATGAAAATTGCAAACATTTCAGAGATGAGTTCCTGATTAATCTTCTGTGAACGGAGATGAAGTGATGGGTAGAATGGGATAAGGCTCCCTCCAGCAGTCAATCCATCTTGCTGCAACGGGCCTGTCATTTCGACAGGCGAGTTGTGAGTTCCTCACACAACAGCGACACAGGGACATTTGTCCCAGACAGAGTTTGGAACAAAGCCTGTGTGTGGACAGAGTGTGAGAATGTTTTACCTGGGCTGAGGAAAGGAAAGAAGGTTTAGGATTCCCCACAGACATGAGGAGTGTTGTGTGAACAGGCACAGCCTGGGAGGACAGGCAGACAAGGGAGCTATGAGACACTGCTGGCTCCGTGCTGTCCCTGTGCTGGGAGTGTTTGATGGGGGGACAGTGTAAAGGGAGCTTTACTCTGTATCTAACCCCATGCGTGCCTGTCCTGGGGGTGTTTGATGGGGACAGTGTAGAGGGAGCTTTACTCTGTATCTCACCCCAATATTTGCTGTTTTCTAAATTTTTTGGTGTGTGCTGTCACATCTCTTTCCCTGGAGAGATTCTGAGGATCTAACACGAACAGAAATTGTTGTCATTATTGAAAAATTATGGAATTGTCGCGAGATGTTCTGCTGTTCCTGGGAAACCAGGCTGAAATTCCAGCGATTACATCCCTGTCAATGTGTGGAAATGTTTCCCTGTGACTATGATGAGGGTTACTGTTCCCTCCTACTTCTTCATGATCTCTCTCCAGCCTCACAGCTTCCTATCCCCCGACAAGTTCACTTCAACCCTGACCAACAACACTGGCAATTCTCACTCTGCTCCTGCTAATGTCTGACCTGGTCTTCCCACCCAGGCCCATGGTATTGGTGTACCAATACTGCTACACACACCTCCGTGGTACACACTGCCCCGTGGTACACACTGCCCTGTGGTACACAGTGCCCCGTGGTACACACTGTCTCATGTACACACTACCCCGTGGTACACTATATCCTGTGGTACACACTGCCCCGTGGTACACAGTGCCCCGTGGTACACACTGTCCTGTGGTACACACTGCCCCGTGGTACACTCTGCCCCGTGGTACACACTGCCCCATGGTACACACTGTCCCATGGTACACTCCACCCCATGGTACACACTGTCCCATGGTACACTCCACCCCATGGTACACACTGTCCCATGGTACACACTGTCCCATGGTACACTCCACCCCGTGGTACACTCTGCCCCGTGGTACACACTGTCCCATGGTACACACTGTCCCATGGTACACTCCACCCCGTGGTACACTCCACCCTGTGGTACACACTGTCCCATGGTACACTCCACCCCGTGGTACACACTGCCCCGTGGTACACTCTGCCCCGTGGTACACACTGCCCTGTGGTACACACTGCCCCATGGTACACTCCACCCCGTGATACACACTGCCCTGTGGTACACACTGTCCCATGGTACACTCCACCCCATGGTACACACTGTCCCATGGTACACTCCACCCCATGGTACACACTGCCCTGTGGTACACACTGCCCCGTGGTACACAGTGCCCCGTGGTACACACTGTCTCATGTACACACTACCCCGTGGTACACTATATCCTGTGGTACACACTGCCCCATGGTACACACTGTCCTGTGGTACACACTGCCCCGTGGTACACTCTACCCCGTGGTACACACTGCCCCATGGTACACTCTGCCCCATGGTGCACACTGTCCCATGGTACACTCCACCCCGTGGTACACTCCACCCTGTGGTACACACTGTCCCATGGTACACTCCACCCCGTGGTACACACTGCCCCGTGGTACACTCTGCCCCGTGGTACACTCTGCCCCGTGGCACACACTGCCCTGTGGTACACACTGCCCCATGGTACACTCCACCCCATGGTACACACTGCCCTGTGGTACACACTGTCCCATGGTACACTCCACCCCATGGTACACACTGTCCCATGGTACACTCCACCCCATGGTACACACTGCCCTGTGGTACACACTGCCCCGTGGTACACAGTGCCCCGTGGTACACACTGTCTCATGTACACACTACCCCGTGGTACACTATATCCTGTGGTACACACTGCCCCGTGGTACACAGTGCCCCGTGGTACACACTGTCCTGTGGTACACACTGCCCCGTGGTACACTCTGCCCCGTGGTACACACTGCCCCATGGTACACTCTGCCCCATGGTACACACTGTCCCATGGTACACTCCACCCCATGGTACACACTGTCCCATGGTACACACTGTCCCATGGTACACTCCACCCCGTGGTACACTCTGCCCCGTGGTACACACTGTCCCATGGTACACACTGTCCCATGGTACACTCCACCCCGTGGTACACTCCACCCTGTGGTACACACTGTCCCATGGTACACTCCACCCCGTGGTACACACTGCCCCGTGGTACACTCTGCCCCGTGGTACACTCTGCCCTGTGGTACACACTGCCCTGTGGTACACACTGCCCCATGGTACACTCCACCCCGTGGTACACACTGCCCTGTGGTACACACTGTCCCATGGTACACTCCACCCCATGGTACACACTGTCCCATGGTACACTCCACCCCATGGTACACACTGTCCCGTGGTACACACTGCCCCGTGGTACACAGTGCCCCGTGGTACACACTGTCTCATGTACACACTACCCCGTGGTACACTATATCCTGTGGTACACAGTGCCCCGTGGTACACACTGTCCTGTGGTACACACTGCCCCATGGTACACTCCACCCCGTGGTACACACTGCCCCATGGTACACACTGTCCCATGGTACACTCCACCCCGTGGTACACTCCACCCTGTGGTACACACTGTCCCATGGTACACTCCACCCCGTGGTACACACTGCCCCGTGGTACACTCTGCCCCGTGGTACACTCTGCCCCGTGGCACACACTGCCCTGTGGTACACACTGCCCCATAGTACACTCCACCCCATGGTACACACTGCCCTGTGGTACACACTATCCCATGGTACACTCCACCCCATGGTACACACTGTCCCATGGTACACTCCACCCCATGGTACACACTGCCCTGTGGTACACACTGCCCCGTGGTACACAGTGCCCCGTGGTACACACTGTCTCATGTACACACTACCCCGTGGTACACTATATCCTGTGGTACACACTGCCCCGTGGTACACAGTGCCCCGTGGTACACACTGTCCTGTGGTACACACTGCCCCGTGGTACACTCTGCCCCGTGGTACACACTGCCCCATGGTACACTCTGCCCCATGGTACACACTGTCCCATGGTACACTCCACCCCATGGTACACACTGTCCCATGGTACACACTGTCCCATGGTACACTCCACCCGTGGTACACTCTGCCCCGTGGTACACACTGTCCCATGGTACACACTGTCCCATGGTACACTCCACCCCGTGGTACACTCCACCCTGTGGTACACACTGTCCCATGGTACACTCCACCCCGTGGTACACACTGCCCCGTGGTACACTCTGCCCCGTGGTACACACTGCCCTGTGGTACACACTGCCCCATGGTACACTCCACCCCGTGGTACACACTGCCCTGTGGTACACACTGTCCCATGGTACACTCCACCCCATGGTACACACTGTCCCATGGTACACTCCACCCCATGGTACACACTGTCCCATGGTACACTCTGCCCCATGGTACACTCTGCCCCATGGTACACACTGCCCCGTGGTACACACTGTCCCATGGTACACTCCGCCCCGTGGTACACTCTACCCCGTGGTACACTCTGCCGCATGGTACACTCTGCCGCGTGGTACACACTGCCCTGTGGTACACACTGCCCCATGGTACACTCCACCCCGTGGTACACACTGCCCTGTGGTACACACTGTCCCATGGTACACTCCACCTCGTGGTACACTCTGCCCCATGGTATACTCTGTCCCTTGATACACTCTGCCCTGTGCTACACTCTGCCCCGTGGTACACTCTGCCCCGTGGTACACACTGCCCCGTGGTACACACTGCCCCGTGATACACACTGTCCCATGTTACACACTGCCCCATGGTACACACTGTCCTGTAGTACACACTGTCCCGTGGTACACACTGTCCTGTGGTACACACTGCCCCGTGGTACACACTGCCCCATGGTACACACTGTCCCGTAGTACACACTGTCCCGTGGTACACACTGCCCCGTGGTACACTCTACCCCGTGGTACACTCTACCCTGTGGTACACACTGCCCCATGGTACACACTGTCCCGTAGTACACACTGTCCCGTGGTACACTCTACCCTGTGGTACACACTGCCCCGTGGTACACTCTACCCCGTGGTACACTCTACCCCATGGTACACACTGTCCCGTAGTACACACTGCCCCGTGGTACACTCTGCCCTGTGGTACACTCTGCCCCGTGGTACACTCTACCCTGTGGTACACTCTACCCCATGGTACACACTGCCCCGTGGTACACTCTGCCCCGTGGTACACACTGCCCCGTGGTACACACTGCCCCGTGGTACACACTGTCCCGTAGTACACACTGTCCCGTGGTACACACTGCCCCGTGGTACACTCTACCCCGTGGGACACACTGTCCCATGGTACACACTGTCCCGTAGTACACACTGTCCCGTGGTACACTCTACCCTGTGGTACACACTGCCCCGTGGTACAATCCAACCCGTGGTACACTCTACCCCATGGTACACACTGTCCCGTAGTACACACTGCCCCGTGGTACACTCTGCCCTGTGGTACACACTGCCCTGTGGTACACACTGCCCCGTGGTACACTTTACCCTGTGGTACACTCTGCCCCGTGGTACACTCTACCCTGTGGTACACTCTACCCCGTGGTACACACTGCCCCGTGGTACACTCGGCCCCGTGGTACACACTGCCCCGTGGTACACTCTACCCCGTGATACACTCTGCCCCGTGATACACTCTGCCCTGTGGTATACTCTGCCCTGTGGTACACACTGTCCCATGGTACACTCTGCCCCATGGTACACACTGCCCTGTAGTATACTCTGCCCCGTGGTACACTCTGTCCTGTGGTATACTCTGCCCCATGGTACACTCTGCCCCGTGGTACACACTGCCCTGTGGTACACACTGCCCCATGGTACACTCCACCCCGTGGTACACACTGCCCTGTGGTACACACTGCCCCGTGTTACACACTGCCCCATGGTACACACCGCCCCATGGTACACTCTGCCCCGTGGTACACACCGCCCCGTGGTACACACCGCCCCGTGGTACACTCTGCCCCGTGATACACTTTGCCCTGTGGTACACTCTGCCCTGTGGTATACTCTGCCCCGTGGTACACACTGTCCCATGGTACACACTATCCAGTAGTACACACTGCCCCGTGGTACACACTGTCCCATGGTACACTCTACCCCGTGGTACACTCTACCCCGTGGTACACACTGCTCCGTGGTACACACTGTCCCATGGTACACTCCACCCCATGGTACACACTGTCCCATGGTACACTCCACCCCATGGTACTCACTGCCCCGTGGTACACTCTACCCTGTGGTACACTCTACCCTGTGGTACACTCTGCCCCGTGGTACACACCGCCCCATGGTACACTCTGCCCCTTGGTACACACTGTCCCGTGGTACACTCTACCCTGTGATACACTCTGCCCCGTGGTACACTCTGCCCTATTGTACACTCTGCCCCTTGGTACACACTGTCCCGTGGTACACACTGCCCCGTGGTACACTCTGCCCCGTGGTACACTCTGCCCCTTGGTACACACTGTCCCGTGGTACACACTGCCCCGTGGTATACTCTGCCCCGTGGTACACACTGTCCCGTGGTACACACTGTCCCGTGGTACACACTGCCCCATGGTACACTCTGCCCTGTGGTATACTCTGCCCCATGGTACACTCTGCCCCGTGGTACACACTGCCCTGTGGTACACACTGTCCCGTGGTACACACTGCCCCATGGTACACACTGCCCCGTGTTACACACTGCCCCGTGGTACACTCTGCCCCATGGTACACTCTGCCCCGTGGTACACTCTGCCCCGTGGTACACTCTGCCCCATGGTACACTCTACCCCGTGATACACTCTGCCCTGTGGTATACTCTGCCCCGTGGTACACACTGTCCCATCATACACACTGCCCCGTGGTACACACTGCCCCATG
This sequence comes from Hemiscyllium ocellatum, assembly GCF_020745735.1. Classification (NCBI taxonomy): domain Eukaryota; kingdom Metazoa; phylum Chordata; class Chondrichthyes; order Orectolobiformes; family Hemiscylliidae; genus Hemiscyllium; species Hemiscyllium ocellatum. Next base: position 118,668,453 of record NC_083408.1, read on the forward strand.
GTACACACTGTCCCATGGTACACTCCACCCCATGGTACACACTGCCCCGTGGTACACTCTACCCTGTGGTACACTCTACCCTGTGGTACACTCTGCCCCGTGGTACACACTGCCCCATGGTACACTCTGCCCCTTGGTACACACTGTCCCGTGGTACACTCTACCCTGTGGTACACTCTGCCCCGTGGTACACTCTGCCCCATGGTACACTCTGCCCCTTGGTACACACTGTCCCGTGGTACACACTGCCCCGTGGTACACTCTGCCCCGTGGTACACTCTGCCCCTTGGTACACACTGTCCCGTGGTACACACTGCCCCGTGGTACACTCTGCCCCGTGGTATACTCTGCCCTGTGGTACACTCTGCCCCGTGGTACACTCTGCCCCGTGATACACTCTGCCCCGTGGTACACTCTGCCCCATGGTACACTCTACCCCGTGATACACTCTGCCCTGTGGTATACTCTGCCCCGTGGTACACACTGTCCCATCATACACACTGCCCCGTGGTACACACTGCCCCGTGGTACACTCTGCCCCGTGGTACACACTGTCCCGTGGTACACACTGTCCCGTGGTACACACTGCCCCATGGTACACTCTGCCCTGTGGTATACTCTGCCCCATGGTACACTCTGCCCCGTGGTACACACTGTCCCGTGGTACACACTGCCCCATGGTACACTCTGCCCTGTGGTATACTCTGCCCCATGGTACACTCTGTCCCGTGGTACACACTGTCCCGTGGTACACACTGCCCCATGGTACACTCTGCCCTGTGGTATACTCTGCCCCGTGGTACACTCTGCCCCGTGGTACACACTGCCCTGTGGTACACACTGTCCCGTGGTACACACTGCCCCATGGTACACACTGCCCCGTGTTACACACTGCCCCGTGGTACACTCTGCCCCATGGTACACTCTGCCCCGTGGTACACTCTGCCCCGTGATACACTCTGCCCCGTGGTACACTCTGCCCCATGGTACACTCTACCCCGTGATACACTCTGCCCTGTGGTATACTCTGCCCCGTGGTACACACTGTCCCATCATACACACTGCCCCGTGGTACACACTGCCCCGTGGTACACTCTGCCCCGTGGTATACTCTGCCCTGTGGTACACACTGTCCCGTGGTACACACTGTCCCGTGGTACACACTGCCCCATGGTACACTCTGCCCTGTGGTATACTCTGCCCCATGGTACACTCTGCCCCGTGGTACACACTGCCCCGTGGTACACACTGCCCCATGGTACACACTGCCCCGTGTTACACACTGCCCCGTGGTACACTCTGCCCCATGGTACACTCTGCCCCGTGGTACACTCTGCCCCGTGATACACTCTGCCCCGTGGTACACTCTGCCCCATGGTACACTCTACCCCGTGATACACTCTGCCCTGTGGTATACTCTGCCCCGTGGTACACACTGTCCCATCATACACACTGCCCCGTGGTACACACTGCCCCATGGTACACACTGTCCCGTAGTACACACTGCCCCGTGGTACACACTGTCCCATGGTACACTCTACCCCGTGGTACACTCTACCCCATGGTACACACTGCCCCGTGGTACACACTGCCCCATGGTACACACTGCCCCGTGGTACACACTGTCCCATGGTACACACTGTCCCATGGTACACTCCACCCCATGGTACACACTGTCCCATGGTACACTCCACCCCATGGTACACACTGCCCCGTGGTACACTCTACCCTGTGGTACACTCTACCCTGTGGTACACTCTGCCCCGTGGTACACACTGCGCCATGGTACACTCTGCCCCTTGGTACACACTGTCCCGTGGTACACTCTACCCTGTGGTACACTCTGCCCCGTGGTACACTCTGCCCCATGGTACACTCTGCCCCTTGGTACACACTGTCCCGTGGTACACACTGCCCCGTGGTACACTCTGCCCCGTGGTACACTCTGCCCCTTGGTACACACTGTCCCGTGGTACACACTGCCCCGTGGTACACTCTGCCCCGTGGTATACTCTGCCCCGTGGTACACACTGTCCCGTGGTACACACTGCCCCGTGGTACACTCTGCCCCGTGGTACACACTGCCCCATGGTACACACTGTCCCGTAGTACACACTGCCCCGTGGTACACACTGTCCCATGGTACACTCTACCCCGTGGTACACTCTACCCCGTGGTACACACTGCTCCGTGGTACACACTGTCCCATGGTACACACTGCCCCGTGGTACACACTGCCCCGTGGTACACACTGTCCCATGGTACACACTGTCCCGTAGTACACACTGCCCCGTGGTACACACTGTCCCGTGGTACACTCTACCCCGTGGTACACTCCACTCCATGGTACACACTGTCCCATGGTACACTCCACCCCATGGTACACACTGCCCCGTGGTACACTCTACCCTGTGGTACACTCTACCCTGTGGTACACTCTGCCCCGTGGTACACACTGCCCCATGGTACACTCTGCCCCTTGGTACACACTGTCCCGTGGTACACTCTACCCTGTGGTACACTCTGCCCCGTGGTACACTCTGCCCCTTGGTACACACTGCCCCGTGGTACACCCTGCCCCGTGGTACACACTGCCATGTAGTAAAAGCTCAGTTCCAGTTTCAGGCGACTGTCTGTGTGGAGTTTGTACATTCTCCCCGTGTCTGTGTGGGTTTCCTCTGGTGCTCCGGTTTCCTCCCACAGTTTAAGGATGTGCGGGTCAGGGTGGATTGGTCTGACGACCATAATACAGGAATGCAGGGCTGGGTGGGAATGCTTGTAAGGCGGTTGGCCGGGAGTTGATTGCCTGAATGGTCAAAACAAGGACTGCAGATGCTGGAAACCAGAGTCTAGGTCAGAGTGGTGCTGGAAAAGCAGAGTAGAGGAGCAGGAAAATTGACGTTTCGGACAAAAGCCCTTCCTCAGGAATAGAGGCAGAGAGCCTGCAGGGTGGAGAGATTGCCGGAACGGCCTGTTTCCACACTGTGATTTCTGTTGGAAGGTCAGGGTCATTATTCGAGACAAAATGATTCAACTGTGAAATGAGACTCGAGAGTTTGGGGTTGTTTTCCTTTGAGCAGAGAGAGCTGAGAGGGAGCTGTATAAGGTCCAGGGGGACATGGACAGGGTCGATAGGAAGTAACCTTTCTCATTGAACAGGGGTCAGTTAATAGGGAGACCGTTTGAAGGTAAGGAGCAGGAGGTTTGGAAGAGATTAAAGCCAGATTTATTTCACCCAGAGGGTGGGAGAGGCAGAAACCTATCCCAACGTTTCAGAAGTTTTTCGATGTGCATTGCAATGCTGTAGCAGACCAGGCCACAGGCTCGGTTTAATGGTGGGTGTGGATCAAGCAAAGAGAGAAAGGTAGCGATCTCCTGGTGACTCAGAAAGGAGAGACCTGCTGGGACAGTCAGATGGTTAACATCCAATTACACAATCCACTGATCACAACATCAATTTGCAAATCATTTCCAAACAAAGAAAAGTGTTGCAAATCAATCTGTCTGTGAGTTTAACAGACTCAGGCACACCCCTGAGCTGTGCTAGTGCATAATCCTCATCCCCAAGCAGGCCTGGCACACAGTACAGTGAACACAATCCTTACAGTGTGGACACAGGCTATTCGGCCCATTGAGTCCACACTGTCCCTCCAAAGGGTACCCTACTTTAGCCCATAACCTTGCATTTCCTCTGGCCAATCTATCTGACCTGCACATCTTTGGGGAGAAAGCAGAGCACCCAGAGGAAACCCACACAGAGGCAGGGAGAATGTCATAAACACCAACAGCTGACGATGCAGCCAATGACCCGGTGTGACCCAGGCAGTGACACACATTACCCCACAATCCCCGACTCACAGCCCTCTGTCCTCAGGATCCAGACTCAGGCTGGATTGTTACTGAATTTAAATTGGATTCTCTGTCACGGTCGGATTCACACCCCAGTCTCTCGGACCTTACCCAGGGGCTCTGGGCACAGTGATCCCCACTGGCCCCTCTCAATATACCGGGACCAAACATCTTTATGTGTGTCTCACCTCACATTCACCTAATTACTAAGACTCACAGTGACTGAGAGTGGACATTGGCTGGGTTAGAGTGACAGAGAGTGGACATTGCCAAGGTGAGAGTGACTGAGAGTGGACATTGCCAAGGTGAGAGTGACTGAGAGTGGACTTTGCCTGGGCTAGAGTGACATGGAGTGGACATTGCCTGAGTTGGAGAGACAGAGAGTGGACATTGCCTGCGTGAGAGTGACAGAGAGTGGATGTCGGGGGCCGGGCAGGATAGGGCAGGGCAGGGCAGGACAGGGTAGGGCAGGGTAGGGCAGGGCAGGGTAGGGCAGGGCAGGGCAGGGCAGGGCAGGACAGGGTAGGGCAGGGTAGGGCAGGACAGGGTAGGGCAGGGTAGGGCAGGATAGGGCAGGGCAGGGCAGGGTAGGGCAGGGCAGGGCAGGACAGGGTAGGGCAGGGCAGGGTAGGGCAGGGTAGGGCAGGACAGGGCAGGGCAGGGCAGGGCAGGGCAGGACAGGGCAGGGCAGGGTAGGGCAGGGTAGGGCAGGACAGGGCAGGGCAGGGCAGGACAGGGTAGGGCAGGGCAGGGCAGGGCAGGGTAGGGCAGGGCAGGGCAGGACAGAATAGGGCAGGGCAGGGCATGATAGGGCAGGGCAGGGCAGGGCAGGGCAGAATAGGGCAGGGCAGGGCATGGCATGATAGGGCAGGGCAGGGCAGGGCAGGATTGGGCAGGCAGGATTGGGCAGGAGAGGGCAAGGCAGGATAGGGCAGGGGAGGATTGAGCAGGGAAGGATAGGGCAGGGGATGGCAGGATAGGGCAGGGCAGCGCAGGACAGGGCAGGGCAGGGCAGGATAGGGCAGGGCAGGACAGGGCAGGGCAGGGCAGGACAGGGCAGGGCAGGACAGGGCAGGGCAGGGAATGGCGGGATAGGGCAGGATAGGGCAGGGCAGGATAGGGCATGGCAGGATAGGGCAGGATTGGGCAGGATAGGGCAGGGCAGGGCAGGACAGGACAGGACAGGGCAGGGCAGGACAGGGCAGGGCAGGATTGGGCAGGGCAGGACAGGGCAGGGCAGGACAGGGCAGGGCAGGATAGGGCAGGGCAGGACAGGGCAGGGCAGGATAGGGCAGGGCAGGATAGGGCAGGGCAGGACAGGGCAGGGCAGGATAGGGCAGGACAGGGCAGGGCAGGACAGGGCAGGGCAGGACAGGGCAGGGCAGGATTGGGCAGGGCAGGATAGGGCAGGGCAGGACAGGGCAGGGCAGGGCAGGATTGGGCAGGGCAGGATAGGGCAGGGCAGGACAGGGCAGGGCACGATAGGGCAGGATAGGGCAGGACAGGGCAGGGCAGGACAGGGCAGGGCAGGATAGGGCGGGGCAGGATAGGGCAGGGCAGGACAGGGCAGGATAGGGCAGGATTGGGCAGGATAGGGCAGGGCAGGGCAGGGCAGGGCAGGACAGGACATGGCAGGACAGGACAGGGCAGGACAGGACAGGACAGGGCAGGACAGGACAGGGCAGGGCAGGATAGGGCAGGGCAGGATAGGGCAGGATAGGGCAGGGTAGGGCAGGGCAGGATAGGGCAGGGCAGGATTGGGCAGGGCAGGGCAGGATAAGGCAGGGTAGGACCTGTCTGTGGCTGTTTCTCTGTCCAACAGACCGATCAGTTTGGGTACTGTACAGGGCAATGCGGCAGCACCATGGTGCACGAGAGGGGAGGAGGAGGGACACAGGGCTGTGGAGCAGAGGGGAATTCAATTGTAAGACGAACAGACAGACATTTCTGCAGCAGCAAAGCTGACCCCAGTACGGTACACTGCCTTCCGGTGCCAGGGTCAGGGATGTTGCTGAAGGTGAAGGGGCATTAGACAGCCTTCAGGGTACATATCGATCCCAATGACATCGGTAAGCATTGGGAAAATACCCAGAAGACAGAATTTCGGGAGCTGGGACGGAGATGAACGATCTGCACCCAAGAGATCACAATTATTGGATTGGAGGTGAGTGCAGGTGGAACGATTGTGCGGGAGGGAGGGGTTTGGGAGTTCTGGGTTCCTGGCACTGTTGTGGTCCCCATTACATGATGGCATCGCTGGTTAGGCCAAAATTTATTACCCATCCCTAATTACCCAGAGGGCAGTTGAGTCAACCACATTGGCTCTGGGTCTAGAGTCACATATTGGCCAGACCAGACAGTCTCCATCCTCTCAGGACATTATAGAACCAGATGGGATTTTCCCAACAATTCACAATAGATTCATGGTCATCATTAGACTCCTAATTCCAGATATATATTGCATGTGATTTGCTGCGGGGAGATTTGAATCTTGGTTCCCAGGAGAAAGTGAGGACTGCAGACGCTGGGGCTCAGAGTCAGAGTGTGGTGCTGGAAAAGCACAGCAGGTCAGGCAGCATCTGAGGGGCAGGGGAGTCAACGTTTCGGGCAAAAGCCCTTCATCAGGAATGGTGGGGTTTGGGGTAGGGGGGTGGCATTGCCTCAGCCTGCTCCTGCACCCCCCCGCCCCGAACTTATCTCTGCATACCTCGGTACTGTCCTATCCCCCGGCCCAGGAGCTCCCCACATACATTCGGGACACCACCCACACCCTTTATCCCCTCCAAGCCTTCTGTTCCCCTGGCCTCCCATGCCTCATCTTCACCATGGCCACCTCCATCCCCCATGACAAAGGTCTGCAAGCTCTCCAGCTCTTCCTCTCACTCTGTTCCAACCAGTACCCTCCCACTGACACCCTCATCCACCTGACATGAAAAGTCCTTGGTTGGTAGGATTAGGGAAACCCCAAAGGCTTTCTATAGGTATGTCAGGAATAAAAGAATGACTAGGGTAGGAATAGGTCCAGTCAAGGATAGTGGTGGGAAGTTGTGCGCGGAGGCTGAAGAAATTGGAGAGACACTGAATGAATACTTATCGTCAGTATTCACTCAGGAACAGGACATTGTTGCCGATGTGAATATTGAGTCACAATTAATTAGAATGGATGGCTTTGAGGTATGTAGGGAAGAGGTGTTGGAAATTCTGGAAAGGGTGAAAATAGATAAGTCCCCTGGGCCTGATGGCATTTATCCTAGGATTCTCTGGGAAGCAAGGGAGGAGATTGCAGAGCCATTGGCCTTGATTTTTATGTCCTCGTTGTCTACAGGAATAGGGCCAGAAGACTGGAGGATAGCAAATGTGGTTCCCTTGTTCAAGAAGGGGAGTAGGGATAACCCTAGTAACTATAGGCCGGTGAGTCTTACCTCTGTTGTGGGCAAAGTCTTAGAGAGAATTGTAAGGGATAGGATTTATGAACATCTGGATAGGAATAATGTGATCAAGGATAGTCAGCATGGTTTTGTGAAGGACAGGTCGTGCCTCACAAACCTTATTGAATTCTTTGAGAAGGTGACTAAGGAGGTGGACGAGGGTAAAGCGGTAGATGTGGTGTATATGGATTTTAGTAAGGTGTTTGATAAGGTTCCCCATGGTAGGATACTGCAAAAAATACGGAGGTATGACATTGAGGGTGAGTTGGAGGTTTGGATTAGGAATTGGCTGGCTGGAAGAAGACAGAGGGTAGTAGTTGATGGTAAAGGTTCATCTTGGAGCGCAGTTACCAGCGGTGTTCCACAAGGATCTGTTTTGGGACCATTGCTGTTTGTCATTTTTATAAATGACCTGGAGGAGGGGCTAGAAGGTTGGGTGAGCAAGTTTGCGGATGATACGAAAGTCGGTGGAGTTGTTGACAGTGAGGAAGGATGTGGCAGGTTACAGCGGGATATAGATAAGCTGCAGAGCTGGGCAGAAAGGTGGCAAATGGAGTTCAATGTAGCTAAGTGTGAAGTGATTCACTTTGGTAAGAGTAACAAGAAGATGGAGTACTGGGCTAATGGTCGGATATTTGGTAGTGTGGATGAGCAGAGGGATCTTGGTGTCCATGTACACAGATCTCTGAAAGTTGCCACCCAGGTAAATAGTGCTGTGAGGAAGGCATATGGTGTACTGGGCTTTATTGGCAGAGGAATTGAGTTCCGGAGTCCTGAGGTCATGTTGCAGTTGTATAAGACTCTGGTGCGGCCTCATCTGGAGTATTGTGTGCAGTTTTGGTCGCCATACTATAGGAAGGATGTGGAGGCATTGGAACGGGTGTAGAGGAGGTTTACCAGGATGTTGCCTGGTATGGTAGGAAGATCGTATGAGGAAAGGCTGAGGCACCTGGGGCTGTTTACATTGGAGAAAAGAAGGTTTAGGGGTGACTTGATAGAGGTGTATAAGATGATTAGGGGTTTAGATAGGGTTGACCATGAGAACCTTTTTCCACGTATGGAGTCAGATATTACGAGGGGACATAGCTTTAAATTAAGGGGAGGTAGGTATAGGACAGATGTTAGGGGTAGATTCTTTACTCAGCGAGTTGTGAGTTCATGGAATGCCCTGCCAGTAACAGTGGTGGACTCTCCCTCTTTATGGTGGGCTTGGATCGGGGCAAAATCGAGGGCCGAAGGGCCTGTACTGCGCTGTATTTTTCTATGTTCTACGTTCTATCACTGAAGTGCTCACCTACCTCCAAATCTAACACCTGGCCGGGCTCATTATCAAATCCAATGTGGCTTCGCCCCTTGTTGGCCTGTCTACATACTGTGTCAGGAAGCCCTCCTGCACACACTGGACAAAAACTGACCCATCCATAGTACTCATACTATAGTGTTCCCAGTCAATATTTGGAAAGTTGAAGTCCCCCATAACAACTATCCTGTCTCTCTCAGTCCTATCGAGAATCATCTTTGCTATCCTTTCCTCTACATCTCTGGAAGTATTCGGAGGCTTATAGAAAACTCCCAACAAGGTGACCTCTCCTTTCGTGTTTCTAACCTCAACCCATACTACCTCAGTTAACGAGTCCCCAAACATCCTTTCTGCAACTGTAATACTGTCCTTGACCAACAATACCACACCTCCCCCTCTTTTACCATCTTCTCTGTTCTTACTGAAACATCTAAATCCTGGAACCTGCAACAACCATTCCTGTCCCTGCTCTATCCAAGTCTCCAAAATGGCCACAACATCGAAGTCCCAGGTACCAACCCATGCTGTAAGTTCATCACCTTATTCCGGATGCTCCTGGCGTTGAATTAGACACACCTCAAACCATCTTCCTGCTTGCTGGTGCACTCCTGCGACCTTGAAACCATATTTCTGACCTCAGTACTCTCAACCTCCTGGACGCTGGAACTACACTTCAGGTTCCCACCCCCCTGCTGAATTAGTTTAAACCCTCCAAAAGAGCATTAGCAAACCTCCCCTTCCCCTCTTGTTCAGGTGAAGACCATCCTGTCTGTAGAGTTCCCACCTTCCCCATAAAGAGCCCCAATTATCCAGGTATCCGAAACCCTCCCTCCTGCACCATCTCTGTAGCCACATGTTCAACTCCTCTCTCTCCCTGTTCCTCACCTCACTGGCATGTGGCACTGGTAACAAACCAGAGACAACAACTCTGTTTGTCCTAGCTCTAAGCTTCCACCCTAGCTCCCTGAAGTTCTGCCTTAAATCCCCATCGCTCTTCCTACTTATGTCGTTGGTGCCTATGTGGACCATGTCTTGGGGCTGCTCCCCCTCCCCCTCACGGATTCCGAAAACACAATCAGAGACATCGTGAACCCTGGCACCTGGGAGGCAACACCCCAACCGTGAGTCTCTCTCATTCCCCCAGAACCTCCTCTCTGTCCCCCTAACTATGGAGTCCCCAATGACTAATCCTCTGCTCCTCTTCCCCCTTCCCTTCTGAACAACAGGGACAGACTCTGTGCCAGAGACCTGTGCCCCATTGCTTACCCCTGGTAAGTTGTCCCCCCGTATCTAAAACAGTATACTTATTATTGAGGGGGATGGCCACAAGGAATACCTGCCAGTTCCCTTTCTGTCCCTTGACGGTAACCCAGCTGCGAGATGAAAGTAAGGAACTGCAGTTGCTGGAGATCAGAGTCGAGAGAGTGTTGCTGGAAAAGCACAGCAGGTCAGGCAGCATCCGAGGAGCAGGAGAATCAACATTTTGGGCATAAGCCCTTCATCACTGAAACATCAATTCTCCTGCTCCTCAGATGCTGCCTGACCTACTGTGCTTTTCCAGTAACCCATCTACCTGTTTCTTGTACCTGAGGTGTGACTATCTCCCTGTAACTTGTCCCAATTACCCCTTCCGCCTCCCAAACCCGGTTTTCGAGGAGCTGGAGTTGGGTGCACTTCCCACAGATGTAGTCAGCAGGGACACTCGTGGTGACCCTTACCTCCCTCATTCTGCAGGAGGAATATTCCTCAGTTCTAAATTCCCAACGAGACTACTGACAAACTAAAAAACAGTCATCTTACCGATCCAGCGCACAGAACCTGCTTTTTGGACTCTACCTGAGTTGTGTTTCGGGTACAGCAACTGCCCAAATATATTACTTCCCTTACCCAGCAGTCCCGTGGCTGCTCCTGCTCAGTGTACACTCCGCCTAGACATGAGGAAAGTTTTTAAATCAATGATTCACCTTCCCATCAGCCCCTGGTCGTTGCTTCTGCTCTTCCTGCTGCTACTCAATTTTTTTTTATAAATCATTCCACACAGAACATCCCAGATGGCCGCCTTCTTCAAAACCGCAATATCCCCTCCCACATGGTCTATGATGCCCTCCAGCACATCTCCTCCACTTCCCGTGCCTCCACCCTTGAACCCCACCCCTACAATTGCAACAAGGACAGAAACCCTCCCAGTCCTCACCTTCCACCCCCCACCCCCTCCCCCAAGCTCCACGCAAAATAGCAGACAAGGACACATCCCTCCCAAATCGTCTCAACGCCTACTCTGCTCGCTTTGAGCAGGATTTCAGTGAAGTAGTAACACCAATTCTGACAAGTCCTGACAAACCTATCCCAACATTCACTGCATCAGGGGTCAGATCAGGTTTCCTTTATGTGAGCCCAAGGAAAGCGATGGGACCAGACGGAGTACCAGGCCGTACACTCAGGGCATGCGCAGATCAACTGGCAGAGGTCGTCTCGGACATTGTCGACCTCTCCCTGCAGCAGGCCACTGTCCCTGCCTGTTTCAAGAGGCCAACTCCATCCCTGTGCCTAAGGAGGCTCACACAGCATGTCTCAATGACTACCGCCCAGTGACCCTAACTTCGGTGGTCATGAAGTGCTTTGAAAGGCTGGTCATGGCATTAATCAACTCCAGCCTCCCCAGAACTCTTGACCCAATCCAATTGCCTGTTGGACCAACAGATCCACGTCAGATGCCATCTTGATACCAGAGAACATGAGAACATCTTGACACCAACAACAGCTATGTAAGAATCCTACTCATTGACTACAGTTCAGCCTTCAACACTATTATCCCCTTGAGACTGATTACTGAACTTAGTGATCTCAGACTAAGCCCCACTCTCTGCAACTGGATCCTCAGTTTCCTGACCCACAGGCCACAATCAGTGAAGACTGGGGGCAATATTTCATCCTCACTAACACTCAACACTGGAGCCCTCCAGGGGTGCGTACTCAGCCCCCTACTGTACTCACTGTATACCCAGGACCGCATCGCCAAATACCAGACTAATACCATTTACAAGTTCACTGATGACATCATCACAGTCGGTCAAATCTCAGATGGCGACGAAACAGACTACAGATGGGAGGTGGAAGACCTGGAAAAATGATGCACTGAGAACAACCTAGCTCTCAATGCCGGCAAAACCAAGGAACTCGTTATTGACTTTTGGCGGGGTGTTACTCATGCCCCCGACACATTAACAACACAGAGGTAGAATGAGTGGAGAGTGTCAAGCTCCTGGGAGTGGTCATCAACAACAAGTTTTCTTGGACTCTTCATGTAGACATACTGGTTACAAAGGCCCAACAACGTCTCTTCTTCCTCAGGCAGCTGAGGAAATTTGACATGACGGCAAATACCCTTGCCAACTTTGATAGGTGTGCCATTGAGAGCATTGTGTCAGGATATATCACTACCTGGTATGGCAACTGTACCATTCAAGATCAGAGATGTTACAGGGAGTGGTGGATTCAGCCCGGACAATCACAAAGGCCATCCTTCCATCTGTAGAATCCATCTACCAGGCCCCGCTGTCAAGGAAAGGCCGCCAGCATTCTCAAAGAGCCAAAAGAGAAAATGCTGGAAAATCTCAGCAGGTCTGGCAGCATCTGTAAGGAGAGAAAAGAGCTGACGTTTCGAGTCTGACCCTTTGTCACAGCTTCGACTTGGGCTGTGACAGAGGGTCAGTTAGACTTGAAATGTCAGCTCTTTTCTCTCCTTACAGAATTTGCCAGACCTGCTGAGATTTTCCAGCATTTTCTCTTTTGGTTTCAGTTTCCAGCATCCGCAGTAATTTGTTTTTTTTTCTCAAAGATCCATCCCATCCTGGCAATGCTTTTCTACAACCTCTACTATCAGGGAGAAGGTACAGAAGACTGAACACACACACACACACACACCAGCCGTTTTGTAACACTTTCTACCCTCCTGTTGTTAGAATACTGAATGGACTCTCAAACTCAGACCATTCCCCTGTCCCTGTGTTTTTGTTTTTGCCGCTGTTTCCCTATGATTTACTATCGATGCTACTTAACTCTGGGATCTGCATGTATTGCTCACAGGACAAAGCGTTTCACTGTGCCTTGGTACACGGGACAATACATTACATACATCACATCATCCTCCACCATTTCAACCACCTACAAATGGACCCCACCACCAGAGATATATTTCCCTCCTCATCCCCTATCTGCTTTGAGTCAAGACAGTTCCCTCCGCAACTCCTTCGTCAGGTACCGAACCCACAAACTCATCCTCCCCTCCTGACACTTTCCCCTGCCACCGCAGGAATTGCAAAACCTGCACCCACACCTCCTCCCCCACCTCCATCCAAGACCCTAAAGGAGCCTTCCACATCCATCAAAGTTTCATCTGCAGTTCCATTTACTGTCATTTACTGCGTCCGTTGCTCCCGATGTGGTCTCCTGACTGGCGAGCCAGAATGCCTACTTGTGGATCGTTTCAGAGACCATCTCCAGGACACCCACACCAACCAACCCCACTGCCCTGTGGCTGAACACTTCAACTCCCCCTCCCTCTCCCCCTCCCCCTCCCCCGAGGACATGCTGGTCCTGGGCTTCCTCCATCGCCACACCCTGTTTGTCAGTGTGGAACATTGTGGAGGATGATGCAATGTATTGAACTGAATTGAATTGAATTGAATTTATTGTCACACGTACTGAGGCACAGTGAAAAGCTTTAGTCTTGTGAGGAAGAACAACTCACCTTCCACCTTGGGACCCTCCAACCACACGGGATCAAAGTGGATTTCACCAATTTCCTCATCTCCCCTCCCCCCACCTTATCCCAGATCCAACCCTCCAACTCAGCACTACCCTCATGGCCTGTCCTACCGGTCCATCTTCATTCCCAACTATCTGCTCCATCCTCCTCTCCAACCTATCACCTTCTCCCTCACCTTCACCTAACTGTTGCATTCCGAGCTACCTTATCCCAGCCCCATCTCCCTCCCATTTCTCTCTCAGCCCCCTTGGGCCTACCCCCACCACATTCCTGATGAAGACCTTATGCTTGAAACGTCGATTCTCCTGCTCCTCGGATGCTGCCTGACCTGCTGCGCCTTTTCAGCACCACATCTTTCGTCTCTGGATTAACAGTCCAGTGATCATACCTCTAGGCCATTCCCTTCCCTAATTGGGAGAGTGGGATCAGCACCTTGTGGGGAGGGAGGGATGTAAAAGTAATAGGGTAATGATTATGGGGGAATTCAACTGCCCCAACATTAACTGGGACTGTCACAGTGTGAAAAGTTCTTACAGGAAGCAGGAAGGTTTACAGGAAGCAGAAATCCAACAGAACCATTTCAGCTGGGTTTGTGGAAGGTCGTCTGAGAGGGAGGGGAGCGGTCATGGATTTAATTTTCTGTAGGTTGGGTGAGGAATGGAAGTGTCTGTGGGGCGGTATTTTACAGAGACTGACCATAATTCTGTTAGATTCTAGATTGTCATGGACAAGGTGAAGGACAGGCCTGAGATCAAAGCTCCCAAATGAAGGAAGGCAGATTGTAGCAAGATCAGGTCTGATTTGGTCAGAGAAGACTGGGAGAAGATATTTCTGGGTAAATCTGTTCCAGAACATTGGGACACATTCAGGAAGGGACTTGGGGGATTATGGGACCAACACGTAATGATAAAAATACAGGGCTAGGCCAATACATCCAGTGCACTGGGCAGTGGACAGCCACCACCCTATGAGTGAAAATGTTTTGCTTCATATCTCCTCCAATCCATGTACTGTATATAAATGCCTTTCCTGCAACCACCTTCTAATAATGGCCAACGTGACATTTCACTTCCTCCCTACTTGTGGTCCTTGTAAGAATTCACCAAACTCATTCTGAACATCAACATTTACAAGTTTCACATCTTTTTAAAATATTCTGATTGGCTACTATTATGACCCCAGTGAATAACGTTACACTTCTACACATTATATTCCAGCCAACATCTTGTTGCCCACCTGTCCATTCTCTGTGCAGCCTTTCCGAGTTGTTCTCCGGGCTTACATTCCCAAACAGCCCTGTAGGCACGTGACTCTCTATTTCTTAGTTTTGAGAAGATTTTGGAATGCCCTACCTGCTAATGTAGTCAACTCAACCACATTAGGGAGATTTAAACAATCCTTAGATAAGCACATGGATGATTTTGGGATAGTGTAGGGGGACGAGCTGAGAATAGTCACAGGTTGGCACAACATCGAGGGCCGAAGGGCCTGTTCTGCGCTGTATTGTTCTATGTTCTATAATGTTAAGGTTCAAGTTGTAGGCTTGCTCCTGAGCTGGAAGGTTTGTTTTCAGATGTTTCGTCACCATATTAGGTAACATCATCAGTGAGCCTCCAGATGAAGCACTGCTGGTATGGCCCACTTTCCATTCATGTGTTTAGGTTTCCTTGGGTCTATGATATTATGTCCTGTGTTGATGTCATTTCCTGTTCTTTTTCTCAGCGTATGGTAGTCAATGTGTTTGTTGATAGAGTTCCGGTTGGAATGCCATGCTTAGATTAGATTAGATTACTGACAGTGTGGAAACAGGCCCTTCGGCCCAACAAGTCCACACCGACCCGCCGAAGCGCAACCCACCCATACCCCTATATTTACCCCTTATCTAACACTAGGGCAATTTAGCATGGCCAATTCACCTGACCTGCACATCTTTGGACTGTGGGAGGAAACCGGAATACCCAGAGGAAACCCATACAGACACAGTCAGTTGCCTGAGTTGGGAATTGAACCCGGGTCTCTGGCGCTGTGAGGCAGCAGTGCTAACTGCTGTGCCACCGTGCTGCCCACTGCTTCTAGGAGTTTTCGTGCATGTCTCTGTTTGGCTTGTCCTCGGATGGATGTGTTGTCCCAGTCGAAGAGGTGTCCTTCCTCATCTGTATGTGAGGATATTAGTGAGAGAGGGTCATGTTGTTTTGTAGCTAGTTGGTGTTCATGTATCCTGGTGGCTAGTTTTCTGCCTGTTTGTCCAATGTAGTGTTTGTTACAGTCCTTACACGGTATTTTGTAAATGATGTTAGTTTTGCTCATTGTCTATATAGGGTCTTTCAGGTTCATTAGCTGCTGTTTTAGTGTGTTGGTGGGTTTGTGGGCTACCATGATGCCAAGGGGTCTGTGTAGTCTGGCAGTCATTTCTGAGATGTCTCTGTTTCCTTGTCACAGTCATTAATGTGTAGACATGATAATGTGACAGAATGGATTACCCAAGTTTCATCCAGGACCCTCGCGGAGTAAAGTGTTTTCACCAAAAGAAGGAAACACTGACCACAAAGTGGTCACCTGACCAGTTTGAAGCAAGCTCATGAAAACCAATGTGAGCTAAACATAGATGCTCAGCTGAAATTAGTATTTTATCAAAGATTCAGTCAGCTGTAAAGAACTGCTATCCTTGATTCATACTTTCTCAAAGTTTCACAATACAGGAAAAAAATCACTTGCAGATCATCCAGCTTGACAAAAAAAGCCTGACATGGGAATACACAAGTGAACCACATTTCAGCAAGCAAAAGCTTTTGAACAGAAGAGAAAGAATATGAATTATTGATAGCAAGAACTAAAAGACTCTCTCACTTCCTGTGTCATTCTTAATATTTGGAAAACCAGCATCTGTGATAGAACAGCTTGGAGCAGGAGGCATCAACCTGATCCAGCTTAACCATTCCCCAAATGTTGATTTAAGATGAATGTGCAGGTTGAGTGGGTGGTTAGGAAGGCAAATACAATGTTGGCATTTATCTCAAGAGGCTAGAAGATAAAAGCAGGGGTGTACTTCTGAGGCTTTGTAATGCTCTGGTCAGACCACATTTGGAGTATTGAGTGCAGTTTTGGGCCCCATATCTCAAGAAGGATGTATTGGTCGTGGAACGGGTCCAGAGGAGATTCACGAATGAAAACCTGAACATTTGAGGAACACTTGAGGACTCTGTGTCTATACTCGATGGAGTTTAGAAGTACCCAGAATACTGAATGGCCTGGACAGAGTGGATGTTGGGAAGATGTTTCCATTGATGGGAGAGACTAGGACCCAGGGGCACAGCTGTAGAGTAAAGGGAAGATCCTTTAAAACTTCTTCAGCCAGAGAGTGGTGAACCTATGGAATTCATTGCCATAGAAGGTTATGGAGTCCAGGTTATTGAGTATAATTAAGACTGAGTTAGATAGGTTCTTCATTATCAAGAGGATCAAAGGTTATGGGGAGAAAGCAGAGGAACTGGGTTGAGAAGCTGATCAGCCATGATTGAATGGCAGAGCAGACTCAACGGGCCGAATAGCCTAATCTCTGTTCCTATGGCTTATGGTCTGATGGTCTCTATGTGTATAAGTAATCACTGAAACACAGTCACAGGCTCATCACAGACACATGGAGAACACAGTCACAGGCTCAACACAGTCACAGGCTCAACACAGACACAGGGACAACACAGACACAGGCTCAACACAGACACATGGAGAACACAGACACAGGGACAACACAGACACAGGCTCAACACAGACACATGGAGAACACAGTCACAGGCTCAACACAGTCACAGGCTCAACACAGTCACAGGCTCAACACAGACACAGGGACAACACAGACACAGGCCCAACACAGACACAGGGACAACACAGTCACAGGCTCAACACAGTCACAGGCTCAACACAGACACAGGAACAACACAGTCACAGGCTCAACACAGACACAGGCCCAACACAGACACAGGCCCAACACAGACACAGGAACAACACAGTCACAGGCTCAACACAGACACAGGCCCAACTCTGACAACTGAAAGTCTCTTGTATACTCGTGATATTCTTATTGTAGAGACATTCTTTTTTCAAACATTGAGATGGTGTTTGTTTGAGTATTTATTTGTCTGTTTAACTTTTATTCCTCAGGTCAGTTGGTAACAAAGTGATCTTTCTTTCACTCAAGAAAACTGTGTGATTGGTTCCTTAGATTTGACTAGTACTCAGTTGATTACAGTGTGATATACTGTGTGCAAAAAGGAATTAAAAATATTTGTTATGAAAGTGAGGATGGGGTGTTAACACGAGAGGAAGTGATTCTCCAGACCTCGCCTTGCGGTAGTAGACACCCAACAGTGAGCCCTGTGACTCTCCAGATCACTGCCCGACCATCTGAAAATGCCCCTTTCATACCTACTTTGCTCCATTAACCAATCATCATTCAGTCTGTTTCCATCCATTAAGCCTTACCTTCCCATCAACCTTTGGAGCAGCCCTTATCGAATTCCTTTTGGAAGTCCCAATATAATACATTGAAATGGTTCCTCTTCGGAATGATTTTTTTAGATTAGATTACTTACTTACAGTGTGGAAACAGGCCCTTCACCCCAACAAGTCCACACCAACCCTCCAAACAGCAACCCACCCATTCCTCTACATTTGCCCCTTACCTAACACTACGGGCAATTTAGCATGGCCAATTCACCTGACCCGCACATCTTTGGACTGTGGGAGGAAACCGGAGCACCCGGAGGAAACCCACGCAGACACGGGGAGAATGTGCAAACTCCACACAATCAGTCGCCTGAAGTGGGAATTGAACCCGGGTGTCTGGGGCTGTGAGGCAGCAGTGCTAACCACTGAGCCACCCTGAATTATTGGTGCTTTCTTGCGGGAGGGGGTTTCTGTCTGTAGACACTTAGTCCAAACATGTCAATATCTTTGATTACCTCGATTAGGCCACCCCCCTCAGAACCACGGGGCAGTGTGTACCGTGGGACAGTGTGTACCACGGGGCAGTGTGTACCACAGGATATAGTGTACCACGGGGTAGTGTGTACATGAGACAGTGTCTACCACGGGGCACTGTGTATCACGGGGCAGTGTGTACCACGGGGCAGTGTGTACCACGGAGGTGTGTGTAGCAGTATTGGTACACCAATACCATGGGCCTGGGTGGGAAGACCAGGTCAGACATTAGCAGGAGCAGAGTGAGAATTGCCAGTGTTGTTGGTCAGGGTTGAAGTGAACTTGTCGGGGGATAGGAAGCTGTGAGGCTGGAGAGAGATCATGAAGAAGTAGGAGGGAACAGTAACCCTCATCATAGTCACAGGGAAACATTTCCACACATTGACAGGGATGTAATCGCTGGAATTTCAGCCTGGTTTAGATAGAGTAAACATTCTTATACACTTTGAAACTGAAAGTAAATCTCGCTCAACACTACCCCATTAAACACTGTCTGGACAAATACAATGGAGGTTTATATAGAGTCATAAAAATGTACAGCATGGAAACAGACCCTTCGGTCCAACCTGTACATGCCAACCAGATATCCCAACCCAATCTACTCCCACCTGGCAGCTCCTGGTCCATATCTCGCCAAACCCTTCCTATTCATATACCCACCCATACACCCATCCATATACCCACCCTTACACCCATCCATCCATATACCCATCCATATACCCACCCATACACCCATCCATATACCCACCCTTACACCCATCCATCCATATACCCATCCATATACCCACCCATACACCCATCCATATACCCACCCATACACCCATCCATATACCCATCCATATACCCACCCATACACCCATCCATACACCCATCCATATACCCCTCCATACACCCATCCATACACCCCTCCATATACCCATCCATATATCCACCCATATACCAAATCATACACCCATCCATACACCTACCTATATACCCAGCCATACACCCATCCATATACATATGCATATACCCATTCATTTATCCATCCATATACCCAGACTTCGTTCAACAGAATGTAAAGCACCCTCTGCTCTTTTAAATTGAAAGTTTCACTGACACTGTCCCCCATCAAACACTCCCAGGACAGGGACAGCACGGGGTTAGATACAGAGTAAAGCTCCCTCTACACTGTCCCCCATCAAACACTCCCAGGACAGGGACAGCACGGGGTTAGATACAGAGTAAAGCTCCCTCTACACTGTCCCCCATCAAACACTCCCAGGACAGGGACAGCACGGGGTTAGATACAGAGTAAAGCTCCCTCTACACTGTCCCCCATCAAACCCTCCCAGGACAGGGACAGCACGGGGTTAGATACAGAGTAAAGCTCCCTCTACACTGTCCCCCATCAAACCCTCCCAGGACAGGGACAGCACGGGGTTAGATACAGAGTAAAGCTCCCTCTACACTGTCCCCCATCAAACCCTCCCAGGACAGGGACAGCACGGGGTTAGATACAGAGTAAAGCTCCCTCTACACTGTCCCCCATCAAACACTCCCAGGACAGGGACAGCACGGGGTTAGATACAGAGTAAAGCTCCCTCTACACTGTCCCCCATCAAACACTCCCAGGACAGGGGCAGCACGGGGTTAGATACAGAGTAAAGCTCCCTCTACACTGTCCCCCATCAAACACTCCCAGGACAGGGACAGCACGGGGTTAGATACAGACTAAAGCTCCCTCTTCACTGTCCCCCATCAAACACTCCCAGGACAGGGACAGCACGGGGTTAGATACAGAGTAAAGCTCCCTCTACACTGTCCCCCATCAAACACTCCCAGGACAGGGACAGCACGGGGTTAGATACAGAGTAAAGCTCCCTCTACACTGTCCCCCATCAAACACTCCCAGGACAGGGACAGCACGGGGTTAGATACAGAGTAAAGCTCCCTCTACACTGTCCCCCATCAAACACTCCCAGGACAGGGACAGCACGGGGTTAGATACAGAGTAAAGCTCCCTCTACACTGTCCCCCATCAAACACTCCCAGGACAGGGACAGCACGGGGTTAGATACAGAGTAAAGCTCCCTCTACACTGTCCCCCATCAAACACTCCCAGGACAGGGACAGCACGGGGTTAGATACAGAGTAAAGCTCCCTCTACACTGTCCCCCATCAAACCCTCCCAGGACAGGGACAGCACGGGGTTAGATACAGAGTAAAGCTCCCTCTACACTGTCCCCCATCAAACACTCCCAGGACAGGGACAGCACGGGGTTAGATACAGAGTAAAGCTCCCTCTACACTGTCCCCCATCAAACACTCCCAGGACAGGGACAGCACGGGGTTAGATACAGAGTAAAGCTCCCTCTACACTGTCCCCCATCAAACACTCCCAGGACAGGGACAGCACGGGGTTAGATACAGAGTAAAGCTCCCTCTACACTGTCCCCCATCAAACACTCCCAGGACAGGGGCAGCACGGGGTTAGATACAGAGTAAAGCTCCCTCTACACTGTCCCCCATCAAACACTCCCAGGGACAGGGGCAGCACGGGGTTAGATACAGAGTAAAGCTCCCTCTACACTGTCCCCCATCAAACACTCCCAGGACAGGGACAGCACGGGGTTAGATACAGAGTAAAGCTCCCTCTACACTGTCCCCCATCAAACACTCCCAGGACAGGGACAGCACGGGGTTAGATACAGAGTAAAGCTCCCTCTACACTGTCCCCCATCAAACACTCCCAGGACAGGGACAGCACGGGGTTAGATACAGAGTAAAGCTCCCTCTACACTGTCCCCCATCAAACACTCCCAGGACAGGGACAGCACGGGGTTAGATACAGAGTAAAGCTCCCTCTACACTGTCCCCCATCAAACACTCCCAGGACAGGGACAGCACGGGGTTAGATACAGAGTAAAGCTCCCTCTACACTGTCCCCCATCAAACCCTCCCAGGACAGGGACACAACGGGGTTAGATACAGAGTAAAGCTCCCTCTACACTGTCCCCCATCAAACACTCCCAGGACAGGGACAGCACGGGGTTAGATACAGAGTAAAGCTCCCTCTACACTGTCCCCCATCAAACATTCCCAGGACAGGGACAGCATGGGGTGAGATACAGAGTAAAGCTTCCTCTACACTGTCCCCATCAAACACTCCCAGGACAGGGACAGCACGGGGTTAGATACAGAGTAAAGCTCCCTCTACACTGTCCCCCATCAAACACTCCCAGGACAGGGACAGCACGGGGTTAGATACAGAGTAAAGCTCCCTCTACACTGTCCCCCATCAAACACTCCCAGGACAGGGACAGCACGGGGTTAGATACAGAGTAAAGCTCCCTCTACACTGTCCCCCATCAAACATTCCCAGGACAGGGACAGCACGGGGTTAGATACAGAGTAAAGCTCCCTCTACACTGTCCCCCATCAAACACTCCCAGGACAGGGACAGCACGGGGTTAGATACAGAGTAAAGCTCCCTCTACACTGTCCCCCATCAAACCCTCCCAGGACAGGGACAGCACGGGGTTAGATACAGAGTAAAGCTCCCTCTACACTGTCCCCCATCAAACACTCCCAGGACAGGGACAGCACGGGGTTAGATACAGAGTAAAGCTCCCTCTACACTGTCCCCCATCAAACCCTCCCAGGACACGGACAGGACGGTGTTAGATGCAGAGTAAAGCTCCCTCTACACTGTCCCCCATCAAACACTCCCAGGACAGGGACAGCACGGGGTTAGATACAGAGTAAAGCTCCCTCTACACTGTCCCCCATCAAACACTCCCAGGACAGGGACAGCACGGGGTTAGATACAGAGTAAAGCTCCCTCTACACTGTCCCCCATCAAACACTCCCAGGACAGGGACAGCACGGGGTTAGATACAGAGTAAAGCTCCCTCTACACTGTCCCCCATCAAATATTCCCAGGACAGGGACAGCACAGGGTTAGATACAGAGTAAAGCTCCCTCTACACTGTCTCTATTAAACATATACCATAGGGTGTAACCCCAAACCTGATTGATCATCTCAGCAGTGAGCATTGAGACTCTGCTGACAAATTAATTAGTGATGATCATCAGTTGGAATGGACATTAATCTGCTTTAAAGGGAGACACCTATTGAGTTTACAATAATAATTCATCAACATTTATAACTGCACCGCGCAAATCACAACACAACACGAGGGCGAATCACCTCACTGGGGTACGGGGTCTCCCTCCCTCTCCTGAAGGGGCTGACCCTCACTGGGGTACGGGGTCTCCCTCCCTCTCCTGAAGGGGCTGACCCTCACTGGGGTACGGGGTCTCCCTCCCTCTCCTGAAGGGGCTGACCCTCACTGGGGTACGGGGTCTCCCTCCCTCTCCTGAAGGGGCTGACTCTCACTGGGATATGGGGTCTCCCTCCCTCTCCTGAAGGGGCTGACTCTCACTGGGGTACGGGGTCTCCCTCCCTCTCCTGAAGGGGCTGACCCTCACTGGGGTACGGGGTCTCCCTCCCTCTCCTGAAGGGGCTGACTCTCACTGGGGTACGGGGTCCCCCTCCCTCTCCTGAAGGGGCTGACTCTCACTGGGGTACGGGGTCCCCCTCCCTCTCCTGAAGGGGCTGACCCTCACTGGGGTACGGGGTCTCCCTCCCTCTCCTGAAGGGGCTGACCCTCACTGGGGTACGGGGTCTCCCTCCCTCTCCTGAAGGGGCTGACTCTCACTGGGATATGGGGTCTCCCTCCCTCTCCTGAAGGGGCTGACTCTCACTGGGGTACGGGGTCTCCCTCCCTCTCCTGAAGGGGCTGACCCTCACTGGGGTACGGGGTCCCCCTCCCTCTCCTGAAGGGGCTGACCCTCACTGGGGTACGAGGTCTCCCTCCCTCTCCTGAAGGGGCTGACCCTCACTGGGGTACGGGGTCTCCCTCCCTCTCCTGAAGGGGCTGACCCTCACTGGGGTACGGGGTCCCCCTCCCTCTCCTGAAGGGGCTGACCCTCACTGGGGTACGGGGTCTCCCTCCCTCTCCTGAAGGGGCTGACCCTCACTGGGGTACGGGGTCCCCCTCCCTCTCCTGAAGGGGCTGACCCTCACTGGGGTACGGGGTCCCCCTCCCTCTCCTGAAGGGGCTGACTCTCACTGGGGTACGGGGTCCCCCTCCCTCTCCTGAAGGGGCTGACCCTCACTGGGGTACGGGGTCTCCCTCCCTCTCCTGAAGGGGCTGACTCTCACTGGGGTACGGGGTCTCCCTCCCTCTCCTGAAGGGGCTGACTCTCACTGGGGTACGGGGTCCCCCTCCCTCTCCTGAAGGGGCTGACCCTCACTGGGGTACGGGGTCTCCCTCCCTCTCCTGAAGGGGCTGACCCTCACTGGGGTACGGGGTCTCCCTCCCTCTCCTGAAGGGGCTGACTCTCACTGGGGTACGGGGTCTCCCTCCCTCTCCTGAAGGGGCTGACCCTCACTGGGGTATGGGGTCTCCCTCCCTCTCCTGAAGGGGCTGACTCTCACTGGGGTACGGGGTCTCCCTCCCTCTCCTGAAGGGGCTGACTCTCACTGGGGTACGGGGTCCCCCTCCCTCTCCTGAAGGGGCTGACCCTCACTGGGGTACGGGGTCTCCCTCCCTCTCCTGAAGGGGCTGACCCTCACTGGGATACGGGGTCTCCCTCCCACCCCTGAAGGGGCTGACTCTCACTGGGGTACGGGGTCTCCCTCCCTCTCCTGAAGGGGCTGACTCTCACTGGGGTACGGGGTCTCCCTCCCTCTCCTGAAGGGGCTGACTCTCACTGGGGTACGGGGTCTCCCTCCCTCCCTGTCCTGAAGGGGAGAGGAAGGTCCCTTTGGGGAGGGGGTTTTCCTGTGGGGTAGGGGGCGGTCCCTGTCGGGGAGGGGGCGGTCGCTGTGGGAGAGGGGCGTGTTTCTGTGTGTAGTGGGCGGTCCCTGTGGGGAAGGGGCGTGTTCCTGTGGGTAGTGGGCGGTCCCTCTGGGGGGGCGTGTTCCTGTGGGTAGTGGGCGGTCCCTCTGCGGGAGGGGCGTGTTCCTGTGGGGAGGGGCGTGTTTCTGTGGGTAGTGGGCGGTCCCTCTGGGGAGGGGCGTGTTTCTGTGGGGTGTGGGCGGACCCTGTGGGGAAGGGGCGTGTTCCTGTGGGTAGTAGGCGGTCCCTGTGGGGAAGGGGCGTGTTCCTGTGGGTAGTGGGCGGTCCCTCTGGGGGGGCGTGTTCCTGTGGGTAGTGGGCGGTCCCTCTGGGGGAGGGGCGTGTTCCTGTGGGTAGTGGGCGGTCCCTCTGGGGGAGGGGCGTGTTCCTGTGCGTAGTGGGCGGTCCCTCTGGGGGAGGGGCGTGTTCCTGTGCGTAGTGGGCGGTCCCTCTGGGGGAGGGGCGTGTTCCTGTGCGTAGTGGGCGGTCCCTCTGGGGGAGGGGCGTGTTCCTGTGCGTAGTGGGCGGTCCCTCTGGGGGAGGGGCGTGTTCCTGTGTGTAGTGGGCGGTCCCTCTGGGGGAGGGGCGTGTTCCTGTGTGTAGTGGGCGGTGCCTGTGGGGAAGGGGCGTGTCTCTTGTTGGGAGCTTTTTCTGTTTGAGAAATTGCAAACTTTGCTGTGACGTAAAAATGTCGCTTAGCAACAGAAATAAACAACAGGAACTGGACCGAAAAAGGAACAGCAACCGGTAAAGAAACCAGAGAGAGAGAGAGAGAGCAGGAGGGAGTGAGGGAGAGGGAGAGAGAGAGCAGGAGGGAGTGAGGGAGAGGGAGAGAGAGAGAGAGAGGGAGGGAGTGAGGGAGAGGGAGAGAGAGAGGGAGGGAGTGAGGGAGAGAGAGAGAGAGCAGGAGGGAGTGAGGGAGAGAGAGAGCAGGAGGGAGTGAGGGAGAGGGAGAGAGAGAGGGAGAGAGAGAGCAGGAGGGAGTGAGGGAGAGGGAGAGAGAGGGCAGGAGGGGGAGAGGGAGAAAGAGAGGGAGGGAGTGAGGGAGAGAGAGAGAGAGAAGGAGGGAGTGAGGGAGAGGGAGAGAGAGAGCAGGAGGGAGAGAGAGAGGGAGAGAGAGGGAGTGAGAGAGCAGGAGGGAGTGAGGGAGAGGGAGAGGGAGGGAGTGAGAGAGAGAGAGCAGGAGGGAGAGAGGGTGAGAGAGAGAGGGAGAGAGAGGGCAGGAGGGAGAAAGAGAGAGGGATTGAGGGAGAGGGCAGAAGGGAGAGGGAGAGGGCAGGAGGGATTGAGGGGAAGAGAGAGTGAGTAAGGGAGACAGAGGGGGATAAGTGGGAGGGAGAGAGGGAGACAGGGATGGGGATGGAGATGGAGAGATAGATAGAGAGGGGGAGAGAGTGACAGGGGGATAAAGAGAGATATAGGGATAGAGACAGAGGGACAGAGAGAGTGGGTAAAGGAGAGAGAGAGTGTGAAGGAGAGATCTGGAGGAGAGAGGGGAGTGAGTGAGGGGAGTGCAGGCAGGGAGAGGGGGAACGGGACAGAGTGAGATCAGAGCGGAGCTGCTGTCGGAGGATCGAGTGGAAAGGAGCCGGAGATCTGCGGGTCCGGATGAAGTGTCCGGAGCAGCCGCAGGTGCAGCCGGTAAGAGAGGTCTGCCAGGCGCTATCTAAATGCAGTCCTCTGCCGTGTGAACTGAGGATGGAGGGGGTGGTAATCATTGCCCATTGATTGGATCTCCTGGTGTCCCTCGGCCCAGGCCAATGGGCCCGCTGTAATCATTGAGAGCCGGGCTCATCCTCCTCAGCACATTCACAGCAGCAATGATGATTCTTCACTAACTCCTGGGATCATCAAATAAGTTAAATATTGAATAAACTTACTCAAAGTTCCCCAATTCCACTGCTTAATGGACTCCGTTTAACAAGCAACACTAACTAGGTCTCCACGCTTTACCAGAAACCACTATTTATTCTAAAGCTTCTAATCATAGAAAAACAAAATAACCCTCTGCAAATTTAAACCAACAGTGTCCCCCACAGGCTGCCAGGCAGATACTAACAGCTTCACATTGATACTGGGCTCGGGGCGTTGGGGAGGGGTGGGTGGGGTATAAGGAGAAACCCCCTTCAACACCAGTCAGTCAATGAGATTCCTTCCTGCTTCTCAGAGTCTTCTGATCTTCGATTTTCTTATTTTCGGGCCCTTACACTACGCACACAGGACACCTTACAAACTACTAGGTCCAACTTTCAGCCACTGCTTAGGAATGTAGTAACAGGAGTAGGCCATTCATCCCATCGCAGGCTCCCTATCATTCAACAATCACGGCTGATCTAACACTTCAATATCTTTTACTCTTCACTTATTCCTTGTAACCCTGTATGTCACAGGAAATCAGAAATCTGTCAATCTCTACCTTCACCACACTCAGGCACCTAGCTCCCACAGTCTCCTGAGATAAATAAACTCCCCTCATCTTACACCTACATTGTTTCCCCTTTAGTTTTAAATTGGAACGCCTGATTCTAGACCTCCCAATGAAGGGGAAACATCTTACCTACATCTATCCCATCTGTCCCTTTAAATATTTTGTAAATTCAATTAGATCATTTATAGAGTCATAGACAGACCCTTCGGTCAAACCCGTCCATGCTGACCCAGATATCCCAACCCAATCTAGTCCCACCTGCCAGCACCCAGCCCATATCCCTCCAAACCCTTCCTATTCATATACCCATCCAGATGCCTCTTAAATGTTGTAATTGTACCAGCCTCCACCACTTCCTCTGGCAGCTCATTCCATATACGTACCACCCTCTGTGTGAACAAGTTGCCCCTTAAGTCTCTTTTAGATGTTTCCCCTCTCACCCTAAACCTACACCCTCTTGTCTCCCCCACCACAGGGAAAAGACTTTGCCTATTTATCCTATCCATGCCCCGAATTATTTTATAAACCTCTACAAGGTCACCCCTCAGCCTCCAACGCTCCAGGGAAAACAGCCCCAGGCCTGTTCAGCCTCTCCCTATAGTTCAAACCTTCCAACCCTGGCAACATCCTTGTAAATCTTTTCTGAACCCTTTCAACTTTCACAACATCTTTCCAATAGGAAGGAGACCAGAATTGCATGCAGTATTCCAACAGTGTCCTAACCAATGTCCTGTACAGCCTCAACATGACCTCCCAACTCCTGTACTCAATACTCTGACCAATAAAGGAAAGCATACCAAATGCCTTCTTCACTATCCTATATACCTGCGACTCCACTTTCAAGGAGCTATGAACCTGCACTCCAAGGTCTCTTTGTTCAGCAACAATCCCCAGGACCTTACCATTAAGGGTATAAGACCTGCTAAGATTTGCTTTCCCAAAATGCTGCACCTAACATTTATCTGAATTAAACTCCATCTGCCACTTCTCAGCCCATTGGCCCATCTGGTCCAGATCCTGTTGTAATTTGAGGTAACCCTCTTTGCTGTCCACTACACCTCCAATTTTGGGGTCATCTGCAAACTTCTTTGAAACTCTGGTGAATACAGGTGCATGTGCATCAGCAATGGTTCATTTCCCTTTGACCAATTCATCCGGGAGAAAGTGAGAACTGCTGGAGATCAGAGTCGAAAAGTGTGGTGCAGATAAAGCACGGCAGGGTCAGGGAGCATCGAGGAGCAGGAGCATCGATGCACTAGCTGTGTGAAACATCGACTGTCCTGCTCCTCAGACGCTGCCTGACCCTGCTGTGCGTTTCCAGTGTTACCCAATTCACCTGTCTCAGTATTTGTTCCAAGGACATAAAGATTACCTCGACATGCTTTTGCTGAGATGTAGGTCGGGCCTGGACAGAGTTAAACATTTCCTTACTGGACTTTACACCATGGTTAGGCTTCTCCTCCGCAGTGTACATCAGTACATGGCTGTCTCTTAAAAAGGAATTGATGAGGATGGCTGCATCATTTCAGGGCAATGAATTTGATACTTATTGTGAACTGTTTTGGTGACTGTGGGTTCTTGCAATGTACAGATGATTAGGAGGTTTTTACACATGGATCTAATTGTTGTCAGATAACTGAACAGGTTGGAACTGGAAACAAGTTACAAAGGCACAGAGAGAGAGAGAGAGAGGCCAGTGGTTATGGTGTTGATCTCTCCAGCAGGAGCTGACCTTTCTATTAAGTAATTTAAACTTGAACAAGTTCCCCTTCCTGCTGCAGTTGCTGTGATGATAAATCAGGGACATTCTCCAAGTGAATCAGTCACTGTCTATGTCTTACAAACCAGCAGAAGCCTCCAGAGAAAGACAACTGAACAGCAAGGACCTGGTCAGCTGAAGAGGATTATCACAACATCAATATCAAGAGGGAAAAAACGAGGTGTGTAGATACTGGAGATCAGAGTTGAGAGTGTGATGCTGGAAAAGCACAGCAGGTCAGGCAGCATCCTGATCCAAATAGTGACAATCTGAATGTAGCCCTGAACTCCTGCAGGATCAGTCGGTTCTGTAGGCAGGTACTGAGGAAGGAGATGAGGCTGTGATAGCGAGTCTGCTTCAGGATGTGGCTGAAGAGCTTCAGAGCAGAGGAGATGACCTGGGGGTGGGGGGGGGGGGGGTTTACAGTGAGAGAGAGGGGGGACTCACTGAGATCCTTGTAGAGAGAGGAGGAGAACTTCTTCAGGGTACGCATCCTTGGAAGAGGATTCGCAGTAAGGTTGAAATCAATTTGGAGAAAGTGAGGACCGCAGATGCTGGAGATCAGAGTCGAGAGTGTGATGCTGGAAAAGCACAGCAGGTCAGGCAGCATCCAAGGATCAATATCAGGAAACAAAGATCACAGATCTGACTTTCCAGTTTTTCTACTTCCACCAGTAATCTATTTTCCTTATTCATCTGTCTAAGTCTGTATGTGTGTGTGTGTGTGCAGGTGTGTGCCTGGGGAAGTTTATCAGGAGGAGAAAGTGAGGTCTGGAGATCAGAGCTGAAAATGTGTTGCTGGAAAAGCGCAGCAGGTCAGGCAGCATCCAAGGAACAGATTCCTGAAGAAGGGCTTTTGCCCGAAACATCAAATCTCCTGTTCCTTGGATGCTGCCTGATCTGCTGCGCTTTTCCAGCAACACATTTTCAGAACTTTATCAGGAGATTAGAGTTTTAGTTAGGAGTGTTATCTGCCAATAGTTCATCTGTTCACCTATTGATATAGACTAATACTTGTAGGAAATAGTATTGCTTGGTTAGTACAGAAACTTGGTCTGTGCTTTCTACCAACCAAGTTCTTTGAGTCTGGTAAATTAAGAAACTGTGGGTACCTAACAAACTTCAAAATTTGGTAAGATTCCGGAACAGTGCGGTTTGATTTATGGTGGGTTCTCCCAATGAGTCGTAACATCTAGAAAAGTGCCAGTGTAACACCTTTAGAATACAGAACTTTCCAGCGCAGTACAGGCCCTTCGGCCCTCGATGTTGCGCTGACCTGTGGAACTAATCTGAAGCCCATCTAACCGACACTATTCCATTCTCCTCCATATGTTTATCCAATGACCATTTAAATGCCCTTAAAGTTGGCGAGTCTACTACTGTTGCAGGCAGGGCATTCCATACCCTTACTACTCTCTGAGTAAAGAAACTATCTCTGACATCTATCCTATATCCATCACCCCTCAATTTAAAGCTATGCCCCCTCATGTTTGCCGTCACCATACTTGGAAAAAGGCTCTCCCTGTCCACCCTATCTAACCATCTCATTATGTTGTATGTCTCTATTAAGTCACCTCTCAACCTTCTTCTCTCTAATGAAACAGCCTCAAGGCTCTCAGCCTTCCCTCCATGCCAGGCAACATCCTGGTAAATCTCCATGGAACCCTTTCCAAAGCTTCCACATCCTTCCTATAATGTGGTGACCACAACTGTACACAATACTCCACATGTGGCCGCTTTATTCGAAAGGGGAGGAAGACATAAAAAAGGCAATTATTGGCCAGTTAGCTTAACATCTGATTACTGGGGAAATATTCAAAGATTTTATAACAGGGCATTCATAAATACATAATATGATCAAGCAAAGTCAGCATGGCTTCATGATGGGAGTTCATACCTGACACATTTAATACAGTTCTTTGAGGAGGATAGATAAAGGGGAACCAATAGATTGTATATATTTGGATTTATGAAAGGCATTGGATAAGGTACCACACAATAGACTCCTTAATAAGAAACAAAGACATGGTGTTGGAAGGAGTACATTAGCATGGATAAAGAATTGGCAGGTAGAAGGGGAGTTGATGACCTCATGGTTTTATCGCTAGACTATTAATCCAGCAACCCAGGTGATCCTAGGGACTTGAGTCCCCACCATGGCAGATGATGGAATTTGAATTCATTGAAAATCTGCATTGAGAGTCTAATGATGACCATGAAATCATTGCTGATTGCCAGGAAAAAGCCACTGACATCCTTCAGGGAGGGGAAGCATCTTACTCAGTCTGGCCTACATGTGACTCCAGATCAATAGTAATGTTGTTGATGTTTAACTGCCCTGGGCAATAAATACTAGCTTCACCAGCAACATCCATGTCCCATGGATTCATGAAGGGTACGTCATGTCTGACAAACCTCACAGCTTTTTGGACAGAGGTATGTTGTTGAATGTTGTTGACTTTTAGAAGGTTTTTGATAAAGTCCCAAACAAGAGACTGTCAGCTAAGGTGGAAACAATGGACTTGAGGGCAATTTACTGACATGAATAGGAAATTGGTTATGTAGTAGAAAACACAGACTTGTAATCATGGGAATGTACTCAAATTGGCAGCAAGTGATTAGTGGTATCTCACAGGGATCTGTGTAGGGGCCTCAATTATTCACAATATTCATTAAACGCTTGAATGATCGCATTAACAGTCAAATATCCAAATTTGTTGACAACACAAAACTGGGCAGTGTTGATGACAGCAGAAAATTTCACCAGGTTATTGATCGATTAGGTGAATGGGCAAAGCTGTGGCAGATGGACTGTAATAGAAGCCAGTGTGAGGTTATCAGGTTTGGAGTGAAAGGGGTAGATATGGGCATTTTGTAATAGGCACAAAGTTAAACATAGTGGATGTCCAATGAGGTTTGGGGGTTTGGTGCACAGCTCTTTATAATGCCCCAGACAGGTGCAGTAAACAGACTAGTGGAATGTTGGCTGTTGTATCTAAAGGGCTGGAGTATAAGGATGTGGACTTCATACTGCAGTTATACAAAACCCCATTAGACCCCACTCCGAGTACTGTGAGCAGATCTGGGCACTACCCCTCAGGAAGGGGGTTTTGACTCTGAGGGAACTTCAATACAGGTTTACAGGGATAATACCTGGGGTCCATAATTATTTACAACATATATTAATGACTTGGATGAGGAAAGTGAATGTACTGTCGCCAGGTTTGTGGGTGACGTAAAAGTAGGTGGAAGGCAAGTGGTGAGGATGATAAAAAGATATAAACAGGTTAAACCAGTCAGCGTGAACTTGTCAGAAGGAATAAAATGTGGGAACATGTGAGGTTATGCACATTGTCAGGAAGAGTAGAGGAGCTGAATATTATTTAAATGCAGGAAGACTGCAGAAAGGAGTCACGTATTTAAGAGGGAAATGAGGAGGAATTTCATCTCCTCTGTGGAATTCTTTACAGGACGGGAGACAACGAGAGCTGAAATCCCAGTCAGTCAGTAACAACAGTCTGGAATTAAGAATCTAACCATGACCATTAAACTTTTCAATTGTTGCAAAATCCCAAGTGGTTCTCTAATGTCCTTCAGGGAGGGAATCTGCCATCCTTACCCAGTCTGGCCTACACGTGATTCCAGACCCACAGCAATATGGTTGCCCTCTGGGAAATAAATGATTTTTTTTCAAAAAATCAAGGTTGATGTGGACAGATTTTTAATCAGGAAGGGAGTCAGGAGTGTGGATGGGCTGAATAGGAGAAAGTGAGGAACTGCAGATGCTGGAGATCAGAGTCAGAGTGTGGCGCTGGAAAAGGCACGGGCTTATGCCTGAAACGTCGATTCACATGCTCCTTGGATGCTGCCTGATGGACTGAATGGTCTGATGTTGTATGGTCTTACTTACCCAGAGTATCAAGTCTCTCTTGTATTTTTACCAAACCCAAATACTGTGCAAGTCCTTTAATAGTTTCTGTTTTCTTAGCTTATACTGGTTCAGTAGTTAGCACTGCTGCCTCACAGCGACAGGAACTCTCAGGCACCTACGGTACAGTTTGCACATTCTCCCCATGTCTGTGTGGGTTTGCTCTGGGTGTTCCAGTTTCCTCCCACAACCCAACGATGTGTAGGGCAGATGGAGTAGCCATGGGAAATGTGGGGTTACGGCGAGAGTCATAGAGATGTACAGCATGGAAACAGACCCTTCAGTCCACTCCGGCTAGATATCCTAAATTAATCTAGTCCCATTTATCCGCATTTGACCCATATCCCTCCAAACCCTTCCTATTCATATACCCATCCAGATGCCTTATAAATGCTGTAATTGTACCAGCCTCCACCACTTCCTCCGGCAGCTCATTCCATACATGCACCATCCAATTGGCCTAACCAATACCCTGTACAGGCACAACATGACCTCCCAACTCCGATACTCAATGAACTGACCAATAAACACAAGCATACCAGATGCTTTCACTATTCTATCTACTTGCAACTCTATTTTAGAACATAGAACAATCCAGCATAGAACAGGCCCTTCAGCCCTCAATGTTGTGCCGACCTGTGAACTATTCTCAGCTCATCCCCCTACACTATCCCAAAATCATCCATGTGCTTATCTAAGGATTGTTTAAATCTCCCTAATGTGGCTGAGTTGTCTACATTAGCAGGTAGGGCATTCCACGCCCTTACCACTCTCTGTGTAAAGAACCTGCCTCTGACATCGGTCTTAAATCTATCACCCCTCAGTTTGTAGCTATGCCCCCTCGTACAAGCTGACATCATCATCCTAGGAAAAAGACTCTCACTGTCTATCCTATCTAATCCTCTAATCATCTTGTATGTCTCTATCAAATCCCCTCTTAGCCTTCTTCTTTCCAATGAGAACAGACCCAAGTCTCTCAGCCTTTCCTCATAAGACCTTCGCTCCAGACCAGGCATCATCCTGGTAAATCTCATCTGTACCTTTTCCAATGCTTCTACATCCTTCCTATAATGGGGCGACCAGAACCTTACACAATATTCCAAGTGCAGCCACACTAGCGTTTGTACAGTTGCAGCAGGACATCACGGCTCCGGAACTCAATCCCTCTACCAATAAAACCTAATACACCGTATACCTTCTTAACAGCACTATCACCCTGGGTGGCAACTTTCAGGGATCTATGTACATGGACTCCAAGATCCCCCTGCAGATCCACACTATCAAGCATCTTTCCATTGACCCAGTACTCTGCCTTCCTGCTATTCTTCCCAAAGTGCATCACCTCACATTTAGCTGCATTGAACTCTATTTGCCACCTCTCAGCCCAATTCTGCAGTTTATCCAAGTTCCCCTGCAACCTGTTATTTTCAAATAACTATGCACCTCCACTCCAAGGTCTATTTGTTCAGCAACACTCCCCAGGTCCTCAGTGTATAAGTCCTTGAGATAAAAAATTAGCTGTGATCATATTGAATGGCAGCACAGATTTGTAGGGCTGAATGGCCTGGGTAGGATGCTCTTCAGAAGGTCAGTGTGGACTAGGTGGGCTGAATGGCCTGTTTCCACACTGTAGGAATTCTATGAAAAACTCTGACTTTACTTGTCGATTTAAACAACTTGGCTTTTATAATTTCTTGCAAGTTGATTGGTACAACGCTGCCACCTGCAGGTAATCTCCAGCAGTTACCATGGCCATTTCTCAGCTGCAGGACAGAACTTCGTTTTTACTTTATAATAGAGTCCTGGAGTCATCGAGATGTACAGCACGGAAACAGATCCTTCGGTCCAATTCGTCTATGCCAACCAGATGTTCTAAATTAATCTAGTCCCATTTGCCAGGATTTAGATTTTTAGATTAGATTAGATTCCCTACAGTGTGGAAACAGGCCCTTCGGCCCAACAAGTCCACACCGACCCCCCAAGGGGTAACCCACCCAGTCTCATTTCCCTCTGACTGATGCACCTAACACTATGGGCAAGTTAGCATGGCATATTCACCTCACCTGCATATCTTTAGACTGTGGGAGAAAACCCATGAAAACACAAGGAGAATGTGCAAACTCCACACAGATAATCACCTAGGCTGGAATTGAATCTGGAGACCCAAGTACTGTGAGGCAGTAGTGCTAACCACTGAGCCACTGTGCCACCCAGTTGGTCCATAGTCCTCTAAATCCTTCTTATTCATATACCCATCCAGATGCCTTTTAAATGTTGTAATTGTACCAGCCTCCACCACTTCCACTGGCAGCTCATTCCACACACGCACTACCCTCTGTGTGAAAATGTTGTCCCTTGAGTCCCTTTTAAATCTTTCCCCTCTCACATTAACCTTATGCCCTGTAGACATAGACTCCCCCATCCCATAGTATTAGACCATAAGACAGGGGTGGGGAACCTGCGGCCGTAAGGCCATTGTGTGTGGCCTTTTGACTGAATCCAAATTTTGCAGAACAAATCTTTTATTTTTTATTAATATGCTTTTTTTGTCCTTTATTATTTTTATTTTAATCTTAAAATGAATGTATTTAAAATACCAGACAGTGAAAGAAAATTCAATGAAATAATCCTTACAGACTGACCGGCACAATTAAAAAATTGGTAAGTCATAAGGGCTATTTTGACATCTGCTATCCTCATGATTTAGTTATAATGTGACTCTAGAATGTACGTTATCTTCCCCGCCTGACTGGCACCACGACTGCCCGAGGCTGGTTGGAGAGAGCCTGTGGGTATCCAGTACGCCAGTGTTTATCAACTTATGACAACAGTGCACGTGGCTTTCCAATAGAATCCCCATGCCTTCGGCAATATGCACGAAAAATACTTTCTTGCTTTTCAATCCCCGATTGCTGCGAATCTACATTCTCCTACTTCCCCAAAATCAAGACGCCCTTAAGGTCACAAATGACAGATACCCACCCAGAGGATCAGCTAAACCTGCAGACCTCCATGCTGCAACCAAATATTCAAATGCTTTCCTACAAAAAGCAGTTAGAACAAAGTCATTAAAAGGTTAGTTAACTTTAGAATTAACTTTTTTGTCTTTTTTTTAGTTAGTTCATACATAGTAGTTAGATTTTTACAAAATAATGTGAATTTTGAAGAATATGTAATTGAAGTTTCTTGGATGCGGCCTTATTAGATTACAACTAACATAATGCAGCCTTCCAACATGAAAAGGTTCCCCACCTCTGCCATAAGACATAGGAGCAGAAACTAGGCCACTCAGCCCATCGAGTCTGCTCCACCATTCAATCGTCTGATACGTTTTTCCACCCTATTCTCCCGCTTTCTCCCCATTATCCTTGAACCTCTTGACAATCAAAATCTATCTATCTCAGTCTTAAAATATACTCAATGACCTGCCTTCCACAGCCTTCTGTGGCAATGAATTCCATGGATTCACTACACTCTGGCTGAAGATGTTTCTCCTTACTTCAATTCTAAAAGGTCTTCCCTTTACTCTCAGCTGTGCCCTCAGGTTCTCGTCTCTCCTACCAATGGAAACATCTTCCCAATATCCAGTCTGTTCAGGCCATTCAGTGATCTGTATGTTTCAATGAGAAACCCCACCCCCCATCCTTCTAAATTCTATCGAGTGTAGATCCAGAGTCCTCAAATATTTCTCATGTGTTAAGCTTTTCATTCCTGGGACCTCCTCTGAACATGCTCTAGGCCAGTACATCCTTCCTGAGATATGGGGCCCAAAACTCCACACAATACTTCAAATGTGGCCTGACCAGAGTCTTAAAGAGCTCCTGTAGTACATCCCTGCTTCATATTCAAGTCCTGTCAAAATAAATGCCATTATTGCATTTACCTGCCTAACTACTGACTCAACCAGCAAGTTTACCGTGAGAGAATCCTGGACGAGAAGACCTTGTGTATTTATCTTTTCTATGCCCCTCATGATTTTATAAACCTCTGTGAGGTCACCCATCAGCCTCCGATGCTCCCTGGAGCAGGGAAACTACACCACGTTCTTTGCAGCCTTCAACATGTCATCGATGATGATGAAGATCTCGCTAAGATCATACCTACATCTCCAATTCAAGCAGACCATCGTTCACAGCCTTCAGTAGTATCAACCACAACCCTACACAACCTCTGCAAGACATGTCAGATCATTGACATAGATACAACCATCACACATGAGCACACTACCCACCACAATCACTGCAGATACTCACATGACTTGGCCAATGTTGTCTACCTCAAACACTGCAGGCAAGGATGCCCCGAGGCATGGTATATTGGCGAGACCATGCAGATGCTACGGCAACAGATGAATAGACACAACACAACAATCACCAGACAGTAATGTTCCCTCCCATTTAGGGAACATTTCAGTGGTCAAGGATATTCAGCCTCTGATCTTCAGGGAAGCATCCTCCAAGGCAGCCTTTGAGATACACGACAACACAGAATGGCCGAGCAGAAACTGAGAGCCAAGTTCCGTACCCCTGAATGTGGGCTTAACCGTGATCTTGGGTTCATGTCATGTACATGTGACCCCACCGTACTGTACTGTATCTGTAATATCTTCCTCACTGCCCTGTTTTAACACCATCGCCTTGATAAATTGTTATGATCTCTCTACCTTAACTAGTTTGTACACTTTGGATTACTTGTTACTTTGGTTAGACTCTCGGCATGTGACCTTTATACCTGGCATGTTATTCCAGCCCTTTGGTTTGTCTCCAGCACCACTTAATTTAAATTTTTTTGTAATTATCTCTCGGCCTCAATCAGATTATAGATCATCCCTTCAGTTGTTATTCAGCTGTTGACACTTTACTCACACCATCTCGCACTTTTGATCACCTGCAGAGACTTACTACTCGGCCTGTTGACACCTCACTCACACCATTTGTACGATCTTTCGATCTCTCTGCCTGTACATTCTGTGTCTGTGCGCTTCCCTTCACTTCTCCTGATAAAGGGGCAGCGCTCTGAAAGCTTGTGATTCCAAATAAACCTGGTGGACTATAACCTGGTGTTGTCTGACTTCTGACCTTGTCCACCCCAGTCCAACACCAGCACCTCCACATCCTGACTGCCAGAACCAGGTTAAGTAAACACTGACCAGGTTTTTACACTTAACAAAAAACTACTAATTAGAGGTATATCAGTCCAAACCACAGAAAAATAAAATATGAATCACCAGTTTTATATCTCTGCTAGTTTAAGATCTATCCCCTTCCTAATCCCCTAAATATATACCTATAGACAGATATTATGTTATAGGAGAGAGAAAATACAGGGAAAACAGTTCAGCCAGAGCAGTCTACTGGCTGGTCTTGAACACTGATCATGTAGATGTGACAAAGTGGGATGTTTACACAGCTGTTATTCAGTGAATGAAAACTGGGTGCAGGTTTGCTCGCTGAACTGGAAAGTTTGTTTTCAGACATTTCGTCACCATACTAGGTAACATCTTCAGTGAGCCTCTGAATGAAGCACTGGTGGTGTGGCCCACTTTCTATTTATGTGTAGGTTTCCTTGGGACAGTGACGTCATTTCCTGTGGTGGTGTCATTTCTTGTGGTGACATCATTTCCTGTTCTTTTTCTCAGGGGGTGGAGTCAATGTGTTTGTTGATAGAGTTCCGGTTGGAATGCCATGCTTCTAGGAATTCTCGTGCGTGTCTCTGTTTGGATTGTCCTAGGATGGATTTGTTGTCCCAGTCGAAGTGGTGTCCTCCCTCATCTGTATGTAAGGATACTAGTGAGAGTGAATGAAAATGCTGCAGTTTTATACTGGAGTCTCCAAGAGAGGAACTGACCGCAGTTCATGGAGTTAGTGATCTGTTATTGGGAGATTGCTGGGATTCTATTGGCCAATTTGAAAAGGAACAGAGTTGGGCTTCTTAGGATGGTAGTGTCTCTTGATCTTCATGTTGAAATTCCCTGCTCTTTTTGTTGGTGTTGAGTTTCTTTGTGGATATCACTTTGAGGAAAGATAAGGAGACCAATATTCTACTTTACCCTGAGACTCTTTTCTGAAGGTGGAATTGAGCAGAGAGTAATCTGGACAGGGATTCTCCCTGGGGGTTGAGATAATCTCCACCACTATTTCGGAATCACCCTTGGTATTGACACTTCTTCATCTGGGATTATCTTTTCAAGACAGTGTCACAGTTTCTGTATTCTCAGTGCAACATCATTATAAGATGGTCAGTTCTAGGGTATTCCACACTGGACACAGCCCATGTCGCAATGTTCTGAATATGACATTTGCTGGATATAGCATCAAGTCACCTTCTAATCAATGCCCTCCAACCCTGAACCTTTATGAATGATACAAATTAAGTCCAGCACAGATCCTTCGCTCGTCACAGCTTGCCAATGAGAAAATGTCTTAGTTATCCCTACACTTTGCTTCCTGTATGTTAACTAACCCTCTATCCATGTTAGTAAACTATCCCCAACTCCATCAATCTTTCTCCTGCCCATCAGTCTATTGTCAGGCATCTTCACAAATACCTTTTTGAACTCCAAGTATACCACATCTACATTGCCTTTTATCTACCACAGTAATTACATCCTCAAGAAACTAACAGATTTGGTGAATTTGATTTCACTTTGTCAAATGTACTTGACTTTTCTAAGCTCATTGTTATGACTTCATTATCACAACCAAGCCATTTGGTAAAACAATATAGAACTTGCTGGAAAACAGACATATTTTTGTCAAAGCCCTTCACCTGACACATCAGGACATTTCACAGGAATACCAAGTCAAGAACAAAGTCAACATGTATACTGTAAGAGAGGAGAGTACTGATTGTTAGAGTCATCGCCATGGAGAATTAATGGGGAAATTAATGAGAGTAGGGAAGCAGAGACAGAGTCAGGACCTATTAAATTTAAGCTTAAGAAAAATTACTGACCATTGTCCAACTTGAATTGAAACAGTACATTTCTTACATTCTGCGATTTATTTCATTTTGCAAGTGATTTCTGCCTAGAATGTACAGTGCTGCTTATACACAACGCAGTATTTTCACTTGAATATGCTGTTACTGGTGGCAGGACAAGTTGCCAATAAAACATGCAATATCTTGGGCTTCATTAATAGGAGCATAAAGTACAAAAGAAATAAGCTATGCTGACCTTGTAATAGTCACTTTTTAGAATTCAGCTGGGGCATTGTGTGTAGTTCTGGCACCACACTTCTGAAAGGATGTTAATGTAGTGGAGAGAGTGGAAAGGTGATTTACAAAAATGGTTCCAGGAATGAGAAAAGTTGCAAATGTGTACTAATATTTATGAACTATGTGGAAAACTTGGAAGATATGGAACAGTTTGGAGATTTCTGTTTCATTGAGGAGAGTTGTGTGCTGTAAGCCACCTCCTGTTTGCAAAAACATCATGTGACTTCATAGAAAACAGCTCTGCAAAGCTTGCAAAGAGATAAGAGATAGGGTTTATCGCCTTTCATAATGGAAAACCTCACTTTAAAAAGATCAGAGAGGCCATTATGTGAAGTTACCTAGTGACAATTTCTACATTTGGAATTTTGTTTTACAAATCCAGGTAGAGACAGTAGACACCTCAGAAGCTGAAAGTCTCTCTCCTGGCATGATTTGCTCAGTAGAAGTTCATTGAGTAATGCAGAAACAGGTTCTTTGGCCCACCATGTCTATGCTGTCCTACAAACATCAACCCGTTTACCTATAACTACTCATCCAGATGCTTAAATGTTGCAAGGGTCCCTGCCATCCCTATGCCCTGCCACACCCTTTGGGTGGTTAATACTTTTATGCTCGCTAAAACACCTAATATTTCCTCATTAATCTGAACATGTTCTAGAATTGCACCACCCCAACTGAAATCTGCACTTACATTGTCCCTCTCCGCTATGAAGACAGATGAGGAGTATTCATTTAAGACTCACCCATGTCCACGGGCTCCATGCACACAGGTTGCCCCTTTGGTCTCTAATATGTCCCATTCTTTTCCTGGTAATCCTCTTGTGCTTAATATACTTAGAGAAGGTCTTGGGTTTTTCCTTAATCCCATTGGCTAAAGATATTTCATGGCCCTTTTATGCTCTCTTCATTTCCAGTTTAAGCAACTTCCTACACTATCGCATTAGAACATTATTTCAACAAGCCACCACACAGTGCAGCACAGAGGAACTATGCAGACCAGAGGAAAATCACCTACTCTGTATTCAAAAAGAATGGGTACCCAATGAACACAGCCTGGTGATTTCTCAGCAACAAACCCAAGCAAGCAGACAAAACACATCCAGAAACCCTAGCCACTCTCCCCTACATCAAAGACATCTCAGAAATGACTGCCAGACTACTCAGGCCCTTGGCGTCATAGTAACCCACAAACCCACCAACACACTAAAACAGCAGCTAATGTACTTAAAAGATCCTATACGGACAACGAGCAAAACTATATTGGACAAACAGAAAGAAAACTAGCCACCAGGATACATGAACACCAACTAGCCACAGGACATGACCCACTCTCACTAATAACCTTACATACGGATGAGGAAGGACACCACTTCGACTGGGACAACACATCCATCCGAGGACAAGCCAAACAGAGACATGCACAAGAATGCCTCGAAGCATGGCATTCCAACCGGACCTCTATCAACAAACACACTGACTTAGATCCCATTTACCACCCCTGAGGAAAGGAACAGGAAATGACATCACCACAGGAAACGACATCACCAACTCAAGGAAACCTAAACACATAAATAGAAAGCAGGCCATACCACCAGTGCCTCACCGGAGGCTCACTGATAATGTTACCTAGCATAGTGACAACATGTCTGAAAATGAACCTACCAGCTCAGTGAGCAAACTTACATCCAGAACCTTATCCTGAGCTACAATCTTCTCAAAACTCACTAACTTCCTACACTCTCTGGATTTTTGAAGGCCTCCCTTGTTTTTAATGTGTTGAACCTAACACATGCTTCTTTCTTTTTCTTTATCTTGCTCTCAAATGTTTCATTTATCAAACTCTCAAAATTTACTCAAACTCTCTTCCTGGGAACCTTATAAAAATTTCCATATACCATCATTTCTGAATACATTGTAAAACCTTAAGAGATCAACTGTGACCAATTTCCATAAACTTGAACCCAAAGGTTGCTTGTAATCAGAAGTGAAGTTCCACCATCAGTCTACAGCTGTCCATACTTCAACATTGGTGACAGGAAATCCAGTGGCTGTAAGAAGTCATCACCTTCTATCCTTTGTTTCCAGACCCTTGGTTCACAGGGAGCCTTTTCCTCTTTTTGCTTTTTGTTTTATAAAACTGTTATCTCTACAGCGACTTGTCTTTTTGGGGTAAAAACAATGACTGCAAATGCTGGAAATCAGTCTAGATTAGAGTGGTGCTGGAAAAGCACAGCAGGTTAGGCAGCATCTGATTCCTGATGAAGGGCTTTTGCCTGAAACGTCGATTTTCCTGCTCCTCGGACGCTGCCTAACCTGCTGTGCTTTTCCAGCACTACTCTGATCTAGACACTTGTCTTTTTGAGCTGTGTGACTGTGTTTGTGTGTGAGATTAGGCCAATATATATAGCTCATGTGTTAACCAGAGAATGAAGTCTGGTCAAAATAAACAGATCATTTTGAGTTCATTAAAGAAGCCTCCTGGATATACCTTCTTGAAAATATTTCCTCATCAACCTGTTCAGAGGTGTATTACAGAAATGTATTACAGAGGTGTATTACAGAGATATATTACAGAGATGTATTACAGAGGTGTATTACAGAGATGTATTACAGAGGTGTATTACAGAGATGTATTACAGAGATGTATTACAGAGGTGTATTACCGACCTCTGGAGCAAGGGACCAACTTGAACCCAAGTGTCCTTGCTCAGAGGAAGGATACAACCACTGTACCACAGGAGGGAGCCCTTTATGTGACCAATGCGGTGGTGCAGCTTGATTGCACCTCCTGTACCAACTGGAACATCCTTTGGAAGCTCGGCATGGGATCTAAGGTGGAAACAACATGAAATTGGACATGGAGTAATAGAAATTGGTAAATAATAAAAAGAGAGGCACCAGATTTCTCAGCAAATCAAAACAATATTGGAAATGGCTAGAACATTCTGACAGGTGCAGGAACTACCTGTGACCGGTTTACAATATTTAATGAAAGCTAGGCTGGTGAAATTGACAAAGCTGTTCAAGGTAGAGGTGTCTGAAAAACTTACGCAAGCTGAGACAGCTGAGGTGTAACAATCAGGAGTGATAGAAATGTAAGAGGGACCAGTTGTTTCAGGAACCAAGTTATTGCAGTTAGTTGTGTTTGAGTTATCATTAAAGCAGATTAAACATGAAATACTGAAGCATCTTGAAATAGAAAAGGAATTAGAAATGAAGAAACTTGGAAGTGAAGAAAAGAAGCAAGAAAGAGCATTTATAAATATGGGAGTAGAATTGCAAAAGAGAGAAAGACTGAAACTACTTCTGACATCTGTCCTATATCTATCACCCCTCAATTTTATAGCTTCAAATTGAGGGGTGATAGATACAGGACAAATGTCAGAAGTAGTTTCTTTACTCAGAGAGTAGTAGGGGTGTAGAACGCCCTGCCTGCAACAGGAGTAGATTCACCAACTTTAAGGGGATTTAAATGGTCATTGGATAAACATATGGATGAGTTTGGAATAGTGTAGGTTAGATGGGCTTCAGATTGGTTTCACAGGTCAGCGCAACATCAAGGGCCGAAGGGCCTGTACTGTGCTGTAATGTTCTATGTTTCTATGCTCTATGTTTCTATGTTACGTTTTATATTTCTGTTCTATGTTCTATGTTTCTATGTGTATACGCTCTATGTTTCTATGTTGTATGTCCTATGTTTCTATTTTCTATGTTTCTGTGTTACATGTTTCTATGTTCCATGTTTATATGTTCTATGTTTCTATGTTTTATGCTTCTACATTCTGTGTCTATGTTGTATGTCCTATGTTTCTATGTTTTATATTTCTATGTTCTACGTTTCTGTGAAGGAAATACCAGCTTTAATGAGATGTCAGGTGCAGACGAATGTTCTGATGTTGAGAAACCAAGCCGTAAGCAAAAGTCCAAAAGCCTTGCTCAGGCTTAGGGCTGTGGAGGCAGGTGGAAGCATTCTATGTTTGGTTTGATAATGTAGCAAATTAAAAAGAGTCATAGAGGCACAGAGATGTTCAGCATGGAAGCAAACAGGGCGACACAGTGACTCAGTGGTTAGCACTGCTGCCTCACAGCACCAGGGACCCGGGTTCAATTCCAGCCTCGGGTGACTGTATGGAGTTTGTACATTCTCCCCATATCTGTGTGGGTTTTCTCCCACAGCCCAAGGAGGTGCAAGTTGGGTGAATTGGCCATGCTAAATTATCCATAGTGTTCAGGGATGTGTAGGTTAGGTGCTTAATCAGGGGGAAA
Source organism: Hemiscyllium ocellatum (assembly GCF_020745735.1). Taxonomy (NCBI): domain Eukaryota; kingdom Metazoa; phylum Chordata; class Chondrichthyes; order Orectolobiformes; family Hemiscylliidae; genus Hemiscyllium; species Hemiscyllium ocellatum. The sequence continues at coordinate 118,712,262 of NC_083408.1, forward strand.
TGTGAGTAATAGGGTAGGGCAATGGGTCAAGGTGGGATACTCTTCAGAGGGTCAATGCGGACTTAGGCTGAAGGACCTGTTTCCACACTGTAAGGATTCTATGATTCCTCTATGAGAACCTTTGTTCCAACTCGTCCATGCCCACCAGATATCCTAACCTAATCTAGTCCCATTTGCTATCACTTGGTACATATCCCAGTAAACCCTTCCTATTCACATACTGTCTAGATGCCTTTTATATGTTGCAATTGTACCAGCCTCCACCACTTCCTCTGGCAGCTCATTCCATACACGCACCACCCTCTGAGTGAAAAAGTTGCCCTTTAGGCCCCTTTTATATCTTTCCCCTCTCACCCTAAACCTATGCCCTCTAATTCTGGCTCCACTACCCCAGGGAAAAGAATTTGTCTATTTATCCTATCCGTGCCCCTCATGATTTTATCAACCTCTATAAGATCACCCCTCAGCCTCCAACACTCCAGGGAAAACAGCCCCAGCCTGTTCAGTCTCTCCTGATAGCTCAGATCCTCCAACCCTGGCAACATCCTTGTCAATCTTTTCTAAGCCCTTTCAAATTTCACAACATTTTTCCTAAATGAAGTGATTGAAGGTACCAGCAAAGCAGGTTGACAAGAAGAGCTTGTGAGATTCATGCATCACAATCGGAGGTTTCTATGGGTTATGCCACTATTTTAAAAAGGTTATTCTGTGAGTTAATTGCTGATGCACACAGGCAAACATTTTGAAGCACGAGGATATAGCCTGGACACATCCACATTGAATTGGAAATGATAACGCAAACACCTTTGACCATTGGATATGGGTTTTGAGAGTACATACCATGGATGAATTTCATGGGAAGATTTCTCTCTTGGAGGAATTAAAAACATCACTTCTTCTAGAAATTCAATTTCATGTTGAAGACTGGAGTTGTTTTCCTCACAGCAGAGAAGATTGAGATGTACAAAAGTATAAGGGGCATAAAAAGGATAAACTGGAATCCTGCGATAGGGTTAGGGTTAAGGTTAGAAACCCAAAATGGAGGGATCAGTGATGAGGGAGCATAGATTTAAGGTAAGGGGCAGAAAATTGAGAGAAATGAGGAAAAAAAATATTTCACCCAGAGGGTAGTGGGAATCTGGAACTCACTGCCTGTAAGGGAGCTGGAGTATTTAGATGTACACTTGCAATGCCAAGACATACAAGGCCATGGGTCAGGTGCTGGCAAATGGGATTAGAATAGTTAGGCATCTGGCAGACACAGTAATAGCTGATGATGAACTGAATCCATGAAATTAAACATTTTCCCCATTACTCCCATAAACATCCAGAAAGGAAAGCGAGGAATCAGGGAAGATCTGGCGAGTTTTTGCTTTCATTGCAATGTATTTTTTGTGGGCGGCACGGTGGCACAGTGGTTAGCACTGCTGCCTCACAGCGCCTGAAGACCCGGGTTCAATTCCCGACTCAGGCGACTGACTGTGTGGAGTTTGCACGTTCTCCCCGTGTCTGCGTGGGTTTCCTCCGGGTGCTCCGGTTTCCTCCCACAGTCCAAAGATGTGCGGGTCAGGTGAATTGGCCATGCTAAATTGCCCGTAGTGTTAGGTAAGGGGTAATGTAGGGGTATGGGTGGGTTTCGCTTCGGCGGGTCGGTGTGGACTTGTTGGGCCGAAGGGCCTGTTTCCACACTGTAAGTCTAATCTACTGGGACCCTCTTCAGGTCAGAAATGAAGGAGGGTGCTGAGATTGGAGCTGAACATAAAGGCCTCAGTGTCTCACAAGAACATGAGAACTAGGAGCAGGAGGAGGCCATTCAGTCTGCTTGTGTCTATTCTGCCATTTGATATGATCATGGCTGATCTCACCTTGGTCTAAACTCCACGTTCCTGCCCTGGTCTCCATAACGCCTCAACGCATTACTAATTAAAAATCTGTATCTCCTTAAATTTACTCAATGTGAAGACAGATGTAAAATTATTGTTCAATGTCTCTGTTATTTCCCCATGATCTATAATACTTCCATTTCTAAGGTTGAACATTTACTTTAGCTACTCTCCTCCTTTTATTTACTTGTGAAACATTTCACAACCAGTTTTTATAGTTCTGGCTAGTACTCTTCTAATCAACTTTTGGTTATCCTTTGCTGATTTTTAAAATACTCCCCAATCTCAATGTTGTGACTATACTTTGCACTAGGTCCTTTTTTTAATTTAATATTGTCCTCAACTTTCCTGACTGTGCCTTTCCTGGCGAGTTTTTGCTTTCATTGCAATGTTTTTTTGTGAACATTTTGAACAATTTCTTTAACCATTTTCCCACTGCCTATTTGCTGTGATGCACTTCAGTGTCATTGCCAGTTATCCCTTCAGACCTCAATCACTGGTTTTAAGATTCTTGAAGACAGTGAGGACTGCAGATGCTGGAAATCAGAGTCTAGATTAGTGTGGTGCTGGAAAAGCACAGCAGATCAGGCAGCATTCGAGGAGCAGAAGAATTAATGTTTCGGGCAGAAGCATCGTTTCCTGATGAAGGGCTTGTGCCCGAAACGTCGATTCTCCTGCTCCTTGAATGCTGCCCGACCTGCTGTTTTCTTCCAGCCCTACACTCTCAGTTCTGATCTCCAGCATCTGCAGTCCTCATTTTCTCCCAAAGTAGTGTGATTCTTGTTAGTTTTGTAGCATATTGTTCTTGGATTCTGTTGCAAAAATATTTTATAAACCCATCTTTGAGACCACTTTGGCCAGGGTTATTCATCCAGTTGATAAGAATCATAAATCCCCACAGTTGTTTTATTGTCTTTGCTAGAAACTTCGATTATATCTTGTTTTGTGATGAAGTAACTTCCTGATAATGGTTAAGTTCTAACTGTCTCCTGGTCAATTCTGATGTGCTGTTTAAATTGTTTTTCCTGCAGGCTCCAGGACATGTTAATGGCTTGTTGGGAAATGGGTCCTTATCTTCAGATTGATCCTTTGTCCCCTTATGGCAAAAATAAATCTTCAAGGAAGCTCCCGCCCATCAGTCAGGGTGGCCATGATATTCCATTTGCGACACCTCAAACTAAACTGGACTTACTGAAATGTCAGATCCAACAGAAGTTGGAGCGAGAGAAACAGGTGAAACTTATGGCCATTTACAAACAGCAGTATCAGGAAGCTCTGTATCGCCTTCGAACCACCTACCTCGTGGAAGCTCACTCGGGGTCCTACAGAAATCCCGGAATCTCTGAGCAACTTTCAGCTGATGGGTCACATGTGCAATCTCCGATGTCAGAGGATCAGGATTTAGGATGGACCCAGGTTACTCTCGGTCCACAAGGCAAAAGGAGCGCTGGCATTGACAGAGCTCACCCTCTGAGGCCCATCGATCGGAGACACTCAGGACTCAGCAACGTCTTAAACTTTGAAGGAGAGACCCCTGATTGGAGGAGTTTAATACATTTGGATGCCCCCATGTGGCCAGCTGTTACATTCAGACCATCACCACCTAAAGCACCAAGAAGCAAATGTCAGTCCAACTGGTCACAGTTAAGGAGCAGGGAGCGGGGTATGGAACTGAGAACATCAGAAGATTCAACATCTCCAGTCCAACCTCATCAAAGGAGCAGCCAATGTCATAACTCAACCTTCAGTAAAGGGCAGGAAACCAGAGAGCTCCAAAACAGTCAGCAAAACGACAGAATCAACATAGACGTTGAGATTTCTAAGAAAGAGAGTCTTATTCAAGGAAGACTGAGGAAAATAGAAGAGGAACTGAGACTAATTCAGATGCAAAGAGATGAAACAGACGAAGAGACGGAAGATCAAAATATGGAGGAATCAGTGACAGCAGAAAGAGGGGTTATGGAAAGAGAGAGATCAGAGAGAGAGATGGAGGGGTCCGGGAGAGAGAGATCAGAAAGAGAAAGAGAGAACTCAGGGAGAGAGAGTTCAGGGAGAGAGAGGTTGATGAGAGCAAGAGAGAAGCCAGGGAGAGAAAGTGAGAGCTCAGGGAGAGAGTGGTTAGAGAGAGAAAGAGAGTGGTCAGGGAGAGAGAGATCAGAGAGAAAAAGAGAGATATCAGGGAGAGAGAGATCAGAGAGAGGAAGAGAGTGGTTAGGGAGAGAAAGTGAGAGCTCAGGGAGAGAGTGGTCAGAGAGAGGAAGGGAGTGGTCAGGGAGAGAAAGTGAGAGCTTGGGAAGAGAGAGGTCAGAAAGAGGAAGAGAGTGGTTAGGGAGAGAGTGGTCAGAGAGAGAAAGAGAGAGCTCAGGGAGAGCACGGTCTGAGAGAGAGAGGGAGAGTTCAGGGAGAGAGAGGGAGAGTTCAGGGAGAGAGAGGGAGAGTTCAGGGAGAGAGAGGTCAGAGAGAGAGAGGGCAAAAAGAGAAAGGACAGCTAGAGAAAGGGAAGACAAAGAGAAAATGTTGGAATTAGAAAGAGAAGCAAAACACAGACAGAGAGATATAACAGAGAATGTAAAAGATGTTGACCATAGAACAACAAAAAGCAGCAATGAAAATTCATACAAGGCGAAAATTAGCAACCAATATAAAGGGAAGGAACTAACCGAAGACAGCTTTGATGGCAGCTCCTCAGATGAATACAGTGATCATTCAAATCCATTCGCAAATTATAAAGAGATTGCAAATGAAGAAAAGAATGACACAAAGGATGATACTGATCGTACAGCACAATACAGTAACTCAGTAGAGAATGAGAGGACAGAGTGGAATGGACATTATTCACCAGAGGAGAAAGCCCACTGTCCTTTCTGTGGCCGAAGGTTTGTTCTAGACCGCCTCGACACACATACAGAAATCTGTAAGAAAGTTTACAAACGCAAACGGAAAGTCTACGATTCAGCACAGAAGAGAGCGAAAGGAACTGATTTGGAGAATTACCAGTGCTCCCACAAAGTCATCCCAGCACCGGTAAGACAAGGGCAACTCCTGAACCACCAGCCTGCATGTGGTTCATGGGTAATGGGCTCCTCTATCCAATCTTCACTCCAAATTCACTTCCGAGGCAACTAGGATTCATTTGCAAGGGAGTTGGGAATCTGAACAAGCACCTTAACACTAATATTGTCACAGGAAGGTGTCTCAGTGCTGTGGGGTTGGCACACTTAAAGCAGGGTTTGGCTGGGAAATGGATACAAAGGTATAGAAAGGCAAGGTAACGCTAGAAATAGAGAACAAAATATGAACTGAGTACATAAAGTCAAGAAGATAAGGGTGAGAAAATAGACAAGATGGAAGCTGCTAACTGAAACAAAAACAGAGTTAATATTTTTGAGTCCAGTGATCCTTCTTCAGAACTGGTCACTGGACCTGAAACGTTAGCTCTGTTTCTCTCCACAAATGCTGCTAGACTTGCTGAGTTTCTCCATCAATCTCTGGTTTTATTGCAGATCGTCAGCATCTGCAGTTCTTTGTTTTACCTTAGCTTTACCTTAGGAGGACAGGACAAACAACAACATTCCAGTTCACATGGTCTTCCGGTGGAGTGGGTGGGGCGCGGAGTCAGGAAAGGAGATACAATATTAGATAAACAATTACAGCTGTAAGGATGGTTGATCTATTGCAGGTTCATCAAATGAGGAATGTGGGTTGAACTGGGGAGTATTAAAGGGGCAATCACTGCTGGGAGTGTACTCCCGACTCCCTAAACAGTCATAGGATACTAGCAAACCTGGAGGGAAATCTCTGAGAAGGACATGATAACAAGGACAGCAATAGGAGGGATTCTGACCAGCCGAATATTAACAGGAATAAGGTCAGTATAAAAATTGAGAGGGTACAGAATTCATGACATGATCAGGAGAACATTTTGTAGTTAATCCCTCTCAAAACCAGCAAGAGATGGTTTGTGACTTTGCTTCAGGGAATGAAGCTGGGTATCAATGGGAGAGCATTTCGGTAACAGTGACCATAATAACTACAATACCTTAGAAACTACAATAAATCCTGGCCTAGCCATCCCACACAACGTTAAAAATTGGGAAAGGCAAATTTTACTAAAGTTGAGATGTAATTTTACAGAAGTGGGTTGGAAAAATCTATCCAAAAGTCAATCAAACCGGAGCAGTGGAATACATTCAGGAAGAAATATTGCCACAGATATCCTGGCACATAATGGGTGCAAAGATTCCAATGGTTCAGATTCACCTCAGGACCTTTACACGAACCTTGATGAGAATTGTGTACAGGCCTCTAAACAGTACTCAGGATGTGGGGAAGAAAACAAATCAGGAGATAGAAAAGGCATATAAGAAAGGCACTAGTGGAGACTGCAGTATGCAGGTGGACTGAGAAAATCAGGTTGATAGCCTATCTGAAGAAAGAAAATTGTGGAATATCTACATCATAGCTTTTTGGAGCAGCTTGTGGTAGAGCTCACTAAGAAACAGGCAGCTCTGGATTTGGTGCTGTTTAATGGGACAAACTTGATAAGGCAGCTTAAGGTGAAAGAATCCCTAGGGGGCAGCGACCATAATATTAAGGAACTCACCCTGCAGTTTGAGAGGGAGAACCTGGAATCGGATGTAACGTATTACAATTGAGTAAAGGGACTACAAAGACATGAGAGAGGAGCTGGCCAGAGTTGATTGGAAGGGGAGCCAAGGCGGGAAGATGGTAGAACACCAATGGCAGGAGTTTCTGGGGGTAATTCAGTAGAAACAGCAGAGATTCATCCCAAGGAAGAAGAAACATATGAAGGGGAGGATGCGACAATCATGGCTGACCAGGGAAGTCAGGGACAGCATTAAAACAAAAGAATAGGCATACAGTGTGGTGAAGATTAGTGGGAAGCCAGAGGAATTAGGAAGCCTTTAAAAACCAGCAGAGGACAACTAAAAAGCAGCAAAGGGGAGAAGATGAAACATGAGGGTTCAGAAAGATTTACAAAGATGTTGCCAGGGTTGGAGGGGTTGAGCTGTAGGGAGGGGTTGAACAGGCTGGGGCTGTTTTCCCTGGAGCGTTGGAGTCTGAGGGGTGACCTTATAGAGGTTTATAAAATCATGGGGGGCATCTAAAACTAGAAGGGATAGGATTAAGGTAAGAGGGAAAGAAGTAAAATGGACAACTTCTTTCACCCAGAGGGTGGTACGGGTATGGACTGAGCTGCCAGAGGGAGTGGTGGAGGCTGGGATAATTACAACATTTAAGAGGCATCTGGATGGGTTTATAAATAGGAAGGATTTGGAGGGATATGGGCCCAGGTGCTGGCAAATGGGACTAGATTAACTTAGGATGTATGAGTTGGATCAAAGAGTCTGTCTCTGTGCTGTACATCTCTATGACTCTCTGAAAACCCCAAGATGTTGTGTAAATATATAAACAGCAGCAGTAAGAAGCTTTGAAGGAGTTTAAAGGTAAAATATGTAAAAGACAAGGTTCAGTCCACTGTCTGCACCAACCTGCTGATACTAGTCACTTGGCCGCACATTGGGCTCATCGCCTTGAACTTCAAGAGCTCATCCAAGTATTGTTTAAAGGTTGTGAAGTTTCCCCTCCAAGGTGGGGCATTCAGATTCCTATCATCCTGAAGGCTTTTCCCCAAATCCTCTCTAAGCCTTTCACCTTAAAATTATGCCCCTTCTTACTTACTCTTCAACTAAGGGGAGCAGCTGCTTTCTATCTACTCTGCCCATGCCCCTCATAATCTTACACACCTCTAACACATCGTCTCTGAATCCTCTCCACTCTAAAAAAAACCTGAGCTGATCCAGTCTGTCTTCATCGCTAAACTGCTCCATTCCCGGCAACATCCTGGAGAATCTCCTCTGCCCCCCCTCCCCACTCCCCTCCTCCAGTGTAATCCCATCCTGCCTATAGTGTGGGGACAACTGCCCACAGTCCTCCAGCTGTGGCCTCACCAAGGTTCTGTCCATCTCCAGCATCACCTCCCTGCTCTTCCCATCTATACCTCAGCTGATAAAGGCAAGTATCCCATACACCTTCTTAACTACCACATGGACTTACCTTGCTGCCTTCAGGGATCAGTGGACAAACTCCCCAAGATCTCCATGTTCCTCTGAGCTTCCTAGTGTCCAGTCATTCTCCTTTGTCTTGTTATTTCTTCCAAAGTGCAGCACCTCATATTTATCAGAGTTAAACTCCATCTGCAACTGATCTGCCTGTGTGACCAATCATTTTTTTATCCTCCTGTAACCAAAGACCATCTTCACTATCAATTATTTTGCCAATCTTCATTACATCCGCAAACGTGGTTATCATCTCCTCCCCAAACCATATCACAAATGGTAAGGGACCCTGCACTGATCCCATTGGTATGTCCCTGCTCCAGTCACACAACCTGCTATCACCATCCACTGGCTCCAATTTGGATCTAACTTGCCAAGTTACTGCTAACCCTATGGGGTTTTATCGTCTTTATCAGATGTCCGTGTAACACCCTGTCAAAGGCCTTGCTGAAATCCACACAAACCACATCAACTGCACGACTTACATCCACACACCTTGTCCACTCCTAGAAAAATTCAAACTTATGAAATAGTAAAGAAGAAATGTATACACTGTGGGAAGGTGTCTCCATGGTGGTACAGTGGCAAGCACTGCTGCCTCACAGCGCCAGAGACCTGGGTTCAATTCCTGACTCAGGCGACTGACTATGTGGAGTTTGCACATTCTCCCCATGTCTGCGTGGGTTTCCTCCGGGTGCTCCGGTTTCATCCCACAGTATCAACAAAAATGTGCAGGTTAGGTGAATTGGCCATGCTAAATTGCCTGTAGTGTTAGGTGCAGGGGTAAATGTAGGGGAATGGGTCTGGGATGGGTACGCATCTATGGGCTGGTGTGGACTTGTTGGGCCGAAGGGCCTGTTTCCACACTGTAAGTAATCTAAACAGAATGGTACCCTTGTGTAATCTACTGTCAAGCACATACCGAGTCACACAGCACCCAAGTGTTATACAGTGAGGTCTATATCCACTGTACCCCTGTATTATACAGTGAGGGTTATTTGCCCCATATCCCAGTGTTATACAATGAGGGTTATATCCACCGTATCCCAGTGTTATACAGTGAGGGTTATATCCACCGTATCCCAGTGTTATAGAGTGAGGTCTATATCCACCGTACCTCAGTGTTATACAGTGACGGTTATATCCACCGTATCCCAGTGTTGTACAGTGAGGTCTATATCCACCGTATCCCAGTGTTATACAGTGAGGGTTATATCCATCGTATCCCAGTGTTATACAGTGAGGGTTATATCCACCGTACCCCAGTGTTATACAGTGAGGTCTCTATCCACCGTTCCCCAGTGTTATACAGTGAGGGTGATATTCACCATTCCCTAATGTTATACAGTGAGGGTTATATCCACCGTATCCCAGTGTTATACAGTGAGGTCTATATCCACCGTATCCCAGTGTTATACAGTGAGGCTTATATTCACCGTACCCCAGTGTTGTACAATGAGGGTTATATCCATCGTATCCCAGTGTTGTACAGTGAGGGTGATATTCACCATTCCGCAGTGTTATGCAGTGAGGGTTATATCCACCATATCCCAGTGTTATACAGTGAGGGTTATATCCACTGTATACGAGTGTTATACAGTGAGGGTTATATCCACCATACCCCAGTGTTATACAGTGAGGTCTATATCCACCATACCCCAGTGTTATACAGTGAGGTCTATATCCACCGTACCCCAGTGTTATACAGTGAGGGTTATATGCCCCGTACCCCAGTGTTATATAGTGAGGTCTATATCCACCGTTCCCCAGTGTTGTACAGTGAGGGTGATATTCACCATTCCCCAGTGTTATACAGGGAGGGTTAATATCCACCGTACCCCAGTTTTATACAGTGAGGGTTATATCCACCGTATCCCAGTGTTATACAGTGAGGGTTATATCCACTATATCCCAGTGTTATACAGTGAGGGTTATATCCACCGTACCCCAGTGTTATACAATGAGGGCTATATCCATCGTATCCCAGTGTTGTACAGTGAGGGTGATATTCACCATTCCCCAGTGTTATACAGTGAGGATTATATCGACTGTATACGAGTGTTATACAGTGAGGATTATATCCACTGTATACGAGTGTTATACAGTGAGGGTTATATCCACCATACCCCAATGTTATACAGTGAGGTCTATATCCACTGTACCCCAGTGTTATACAGTGAGGGTTATATGACCCGTACCCCAGTGTTATACTGTGAGGTCTATATCCACCGTTCCCCAGTGTTGTACAGTGAGGGTGATATTCACCATTCCCCAGTGTTATACAGTGAGGGTTAATATCCACCATTCCCCAGTGTTATACAGTGAGGGTTAATATCCACCATACCCCAGTGTTATACAGTGAGGGTTATATCCACCGTATCCCAGTGTTATACAGTGAGGGTTATATCCACCATACCCCAGTGTTATACAGTGAGGGTTATATCCACCGTATCCCAGTATTATACAGTGAGGTCTATATCCACTGTACCCCAGCGTTATACAGTGAGGGTTATATGATCCGAACCCCAGTGTTATACTGTGAGGTCTATATTCACCGTACCCCAGTGTTATATAGTGAGGTCTATATCCACCATTCCCCAGTGTTGTACAGTGAGGGTGATATTCACCATTCCCCAGTGTTATACAGTGAGGGTTAATATCCACCATACCCCAGTGTTATACAGTGAGGGTTATATGCCCCGTACCCCAGTGTTATACTGTGAGGTCTATATCCACCGTTCCCCAGTGTTGTACAGTGAGGGTGATATTCACCATTCCCCAGTGTTATACAGTGAGGGCTAATATCCACCGTACTCCAGTGTTATACAGTGAGGGTTATATCCACCGTATCCCAGTGTTATCCAGTGAGGGTTATATCCACCGTATCCCAGTGTTATACAGTGAGGGTTATATGCCCTGTACTCCAGTGTTATACTGTGCGGTCTATATCCACTGTACCCCAGTGTTATACTGTGAGGTCTATATCCACCGTACCCCAGTGTTATATAGTGAGGTCTATATCCACCGTATCCCAGTGTTATACAGTGAGGGTTATATCCACCATACCCCAGTGTTATACAGTGAGGGTTATATCCACCGTACCTCAGTGTTATACAGTGAGGGTTATATCCACCGTATCCCAGTGTTATACAGTGAGGGTTATATCCACCGTACCTCAGTGTTATACAGTGAGGGTTATATCCACCGTATCCCAGTGTTATACAGTAAGGGTTATATCCATCATACCTCAGTGTTATACAGAGCATCCGTTCCTCCCTCTAATGGTAGTGGTTTTGGGTGGTGGGTTTTGCCTGAAATGTTGTTTGTGACTCTCACTGTTGCTTTCCCCCCTCCCCCACATTGCTCCTGTGTCTAACTGCAAAGAGAGTGAACTGGAAGGTGAGGCATGATGCTTTCATCCGCATGTTGCATGCGGCCCAGCAAGCTGAACTTGAAATATATCGTGGGAAGAAGCAAGCAATTGCAGCGGCCTCCCCTTCTGTCAACTCCGACTACGTCCAGTGTCCACACTGCAGCCGTCGCTTTGAACCCAACGTGGCCCAGAGTCACATCCCCAAGTGTAAAACACTGAGGAGCCGACCAACTCCACCCAAGAGGTAACTCAGCTGATCCACTGTTGGAGGCTGCAACATCTGAAGAGAGCAGAGAGTGAGGAATTGGACTGGACTGTGGTGTGGGCGCGATATCAAGGGGAGAGGGTGTAGGGCAGAGTTTATCATATTCTATCTGGCTCATTACTTTACATAAATAAAATATGAATTATCATGTGAAAAATGCATCAGGAAGTGAATAGTCTTCAAACTGCAACCTCTTTTCAGAAAACACTCACACATGGATAATTAATCGGTCGTATTGATCAGAGGTGATCAAAGCTCTGAGACCTGGCAGAGGTTAATGTAACGCTCTGAATTCAGACACTAAAACACAAGGCAGAAGGTGACCCCTGGTCACCATTCCACAGACCAATCACTCCTTGTTACCCACAAAATCTTCATACACAGCCCCCTGGCTCCAGCTTATCTGCAGCTCAGTTTTCCCACGGCCAGAACAAACGACTGTGTAAATGAACCTTGTCGAGCGCCTTACTGAAGTGGTAGATCACATCTAGCACACTGCCCTCATCAATCCTCTTCTTCAAAAAACTCAATCAAGTTTGTGAGACATGATTTCCCACGCACAAAACCATGTTGACTATCCCTAATCAATCCTTGCCTTTCCAAATACATGTACATCCTGTCCCTCAGGATTCCCTCCAACGTGTTTACCACTGACATCAGGCTCACCGGTCTATAGTTCCCTGGCTTGTCTTTACCGCCCTTCTTAAACAATGGCACCACGTTTGCCAACCTCCAGTCTTCCGGCACCTCACCTGTGATTATTGATGATACAAATATCTCAGCAAGGGGCCCAGCAATCACTTTCCCAGCTTCCCACAGAGTTCTAGGTTCTGACAGCAGACCTGTGTATTTCTGACAGCAGATTCCGTTCCAGGTTGTTGGTGAAGGCAAAACTTGCTCCATCCTTCACAGCCATCTTCTGAAATGTAAAGATCCAGAAACACAGACTACTCTGGCAGCCGCTGTCACGAAGTATGTAAGTGTGAGGCTCAGGTACTGGGAGGTTTCAGCTGCCCAGTGAGTCAGGTGTCACGTAGGGTAGGGCTGCAACATCCAAACTCAAGATGACAACAGGGCCTGGTACGTGATGGAATGGTTAGGATAGGTCAGGGTGGGTCGGAGGTATTGGGTCCTGAGGGGCAGCTGTGGGCTAATGAATCAGGTTAGGTCCCAGAGAGGCAGGCGGTGTGCTAGCAGAATGGGGTTCATGTTTGGTTTTCAGGTCCTGAGCATAGGGAGGTCCAGAGGCAGGTGGTGGGGGTGGAGGATTTTGGGGGTGCCCACAGTGGAGATGGGATTCGGGTCCTGGAGGCAGTGGGGGCAGGAGCTGGAATTAGGGGTGTGTGGTGAAGGTGTAGTTGTGGGTGTGTTAGCTAAGTCGGGCATCAGTTCAAGATTTAGTCAGGGGTTAGTCTCGGTACAGTCTAGCTGTACTCAAGTAACTTCATTTAACTTCAACAAAAAGACTCCAAATTCTCTGATTTAAATGGCTCATTTTTTTGAGGCTACAGGGATTGGGGATTGCTTAGAATACTCAATTTCCCAATTAAGCCTTTTATATTCACTTGTGGGGCATGGGTGTCACTGGCTGGGACAGCATTACTCAGCCCTAATTGCCCTTCAGAAGGTGAAGTGAACTATTCCAGTTCATGAGAGGAATGGCAAAGTATTTCCCAGTCAGGATGGTGAGGGATTTGCAAGGGGACTTACAGACGGTGGTGCTCCCAAGTATCTGCTGTCCTTGTCCTTCCAGATGGAAGAGGTTCTCAGTTTGGAAGGTACTTTTTTTTAGATTACTTAGATTACTTACAGTGTGGAAACAGGCCCTTCGGCCCAATAAGTCCACACCGACCCGCTGAAGCGCAACCCACCCACACCCCTACATTTACCCCTTTACTTAACACTACGGGCAATTTAGCATGGCCAATTCACCTGACCCGCACATCTTTGTGACTGTGGGAGGAAACCGGAGCACCCGGAGGAAACCCACGCAGACACGGGGAGAACGTGCAAACTCTACACAGTCGCCTGAGTCGGGAATTGAACCCGGGTCTCTGGCACTGTGAGGCAGCAGTGCTAACCACTGTGCCACCATGCCACCCACTTTGGTGAATTCCAGCAGTGCATTTTATAAATGGTACACACTGCTGCTACTGAGCATCGGTGATGGATGCTTGTGGATGTGGTGCCAATCAAACAGGCTGCTTGGTCCTGGATTCTGTCAAACTTCCTGAGAGCTGTTTGAGCTACACCCATCCAGGCAAGTGGGGAGTATATCACATAGATGGTGAATAGGCTTTGGGATGTCAGGTGGTGAGTTACTTGCTGCAGTGTTCCTAGCTGCTGACTGGTTCCTGTAGTCACTATGTTTTTGTGGTGCGTTCAATTGCATTTCTGATCAATAGTAACCCTAAGGATGTTGATAATGGGGGGTATTAATTGATGGCAACTCCATTCCTGATGAAGGGCTTATGCCCGAAACGTCGAATTTCCTATTCCTTGGATGCTGCCCAACCTGCTGTGCTTTAACCAGCAACACATTTTCAGCTGGGATCTCTAGCATCTGCAGACCTCATTTTTTACCCAACTCCATACACTGTCAAAGGATGGTGATTAGATTGTCTCTTATTGGAAATGGTCAATGCCTGGCAGTTGTGTGGCGCTAATATTACTTGTCATTTGTCAGCCCCAGCCTGGATGTTGTCCAGATCATGTTGCATTTGAACATGGGCTGCTTCAGTATCTGAGGAGTTACAAATGGTACTGAACATTGTGCAATCAGCAGAGAACATTCTCACTTCTGACCTTATGGTGGAGGGAAGGTCATTGCTGAAGCAGCTGAAGATGGTTGGGCCTAGGACACTAGCCTGAGGAACTCCTGCAGAGATGACCTGGAGGTTAGGTGACTGACCGCCAACAACCATGACCAGCTTCCTCAGTGTTAGCTCTGACTCCAACCAGCAGAGAGTTTGCCCCCAGATTCCCATTATACCAGGGCTCCTTGATGCCACATTCGGTTGAATACAGCTTTGATGTCAAGGGCTGTCCCTCTCCCCTCCCTCTGGAATCCAGCTCTTTTGTCCATGTTTGACCCAAGGCTGTGATGAGGTCAGGAGCTGTCTGACCTTGTGGGAATCCAAACTGGGGGTTGCTGAGCAGGTTATTGCTGAGCAGGTACTGCTTGATAGCTCTGTTGATGACAACTTCCATCACTTTACTGATGATTGAGAGTAGACTGGTGGAACGGTAATTGGCCGGGTTGAATTTGTCCTGCTTTTTGTGTAGATGACATACCTGAACAATTTTCCACATTGTCAGGAAATGCCAGTGTTGTAACTATGTAACAGTTTGGCTTGGAGACGGGCAGGTTTTGCAGCACAAGTACTGTTGCTGGAATGATGTCAGGGCCCATAGCCTTTACAATATCCAGTGTCTCCAGCTGTTTCTTTGATGCTTCTCTCCTGAAAGATTATCTAAAACTTGTTGTAAACTCATTCTCTTAGGGGGTTGTGTTCACTTTGGTGTCTGTCTTCGTTTTTATATGTTCAAAGAAGTTCTTACTTTCTGTTTTGATATTACTTCAGAGTTTATTCTAAATGTTGATTGTCTTCCTCCATTATTTTGTGACCATAATTTGATAATTTTAAAAACTTGTCCAATCCTCTTGTTTACCATTAATCTTTGCCACACTGTATGTTGTTTCTTCCAATCTGATGCTCTCCTTAACCTCCCTGGTTAATCAGGTATGGCTTATCCCCTTTCCAGAATCCTCCTTCCTCACTAGAATGTCTTCCTTGTGAGTCATGAACTATTTTCTTACAAGTCTGCCATTGTTCCTCAACCATCTTTCCTACTAATCTCGATTTCCAGTCCAATGCTGTCTTCATTCCTTTGTAATTACCCTTGCTTACGTTTGGCACACATGATTCTGACCCAGGTTTCTCATTCTCAAACTGAATGCTCAATTCTGCCATCTTAAATGGCCTGTTGCTGGCTCTGCTTGTCCCTCCATTTGCCTTGTGCTCTATTCCGTCCACCCTGCCCTGCACTCACTCCAAATAGGCATTCAGCTTCGACATGCAACATTGTGCCTGCAGCAATATGGAACACAAGACAGGGCAAGATCCAAAGTACTTTATTGTGATTACACCTTTATTCTAAATGATTTTAAGCATATAAAATTAGTGTTTTCAGACATGATTTAGCGTTTAGAGACTTTGTAAACCAGATCTGTTGTGGTCAGAAGCAATAAACAGAAGCAGAGAGGAGCTGAGCTAATGTAAAACACAGGGGGAAAGTGTAAGTAACTTCATAAACATTGCAATTCAAATAATAAGCCACACCCAGGATGCTTTTTGCAGGGAATCCTGTGGGAAGCACTATTGCGGAGCTGAAAAATGCATAAAGAGCTGAGTTACAAAAAATTAAACTGATTGCCTGAGAGAATTCAGGGCTCAGGTACTTTGAGGGTCAAAGACAATTCATAACCAAGGGTATGTGACCAAAACCCCTCAGAAACAGAAATCAGGTTTCAAACACATCTCATCATAAATATACTCCAGATCAGCCCTAAACCACCCCCAAACCCCACTCTCAAAAATGATCCTCCCTCATTAACCCTCAATAACTCCTGCATGGTCCCCAAAACACCCACTGCGCAGTCGATACCTCTAACTTGTAAAATCCCTGAACACTTCCCCTTCCAACTCATACCTATCCTCTCCTAAATATTACCTCCATCCCTACTGTTCCAGCATCGCTTGCACAGCCCTAACACTTCCTGCTCAGCTTTCCCTCAATCTCACAGTCCTGACAGCATATTCATTCATCAGGGAAAATATAATCTCTTGAACACAGTATGCTCACACTCAATCCCTGGGAACAGAGTGAACAGGGAGTTGACCTGAAGTAAAGCTCTGAAATCTCGCAATTAATCTGGATTACAGATTACACCACAGACCAACTAATAACCGATACACATTGGAAATCACTGAATGCAAACCTCGTTCAAATGATAGAATTCCCACTGAATCAAACCTTTTCCCATTCACTCCCCATGAACCAAACCTCTTCCCACTCACTCTCGATGAACCAAATCTCTTCCCATTCACTCCCCATGAACCAAACCTTTTCCCACTCACTCCCCATGAACCAAACCTCTTCCCATGCACTCCCCATGAACCAAACCTCTTCCCATTCACTCCCCATGAACCAAACCTCTTCCCATGCACTCCCCATGAACCAAATCTCTTCCCATTCACTCCCCAAGAACCAAACCTCTTCCCATTCACTCCCCAAGAACCAAACCTCTTCCCATTCACTCCCCAAGAACCAAACCTCTTCCCACTCACTCCCCATGAACCAAACCTCTTCCCATTCACTCCCCAAGAACCAAACCTCTTCCCACTCACTCCCCATGAACCAAATCTCTTCCCACTCACTCCCCATGAACCAAATCTCTTCCCACTCACTCCCCATGAACCAAACCTCTTCCCATTCACTCCCCAAGAACCAAACCTCTTCCCACTCACTCCCCATGAACCAAACCTCTTCCCATTCACTCCCCAAGAACCAAACCTCTTCCCACTCACTCCCCATGAACCAAATCTCTTCCCACTCACTCCCCATGAACCAAATCTCTTCCCATTCACTCCCCATGAACCAAACCTCTTCCCACTCACTCCCCAAGAACCAAACCTCTTCCCACTCACTCCAAATACATGAAACTGCCTCTCATTCACTCCCAATGCTGCAAACGTCCTCCCACTCACTGCCAACATACAGAATTCCAATACATCAAACCTTTTCTATTTGTTCTTCTTACAGACTCATCAATATCTAACTTGTAATTCGCTGCTGAACCTAAGAACCCATAATGGTGATTCTAATCCAGCATGCCCACCAATGTCCGTTTAGGCATGTGTATACAGCTGGAGGTTATATAAGGATATGGCTCTATTAGAATCCTAGAACTTGACTCAAACCCTGGATCATGGCACCAGGAAGCTCCAATACACAGCAACTTCAAATCCCGGAGTAAAATAAAGAATCATGGATGCTGGAGACTTGAAACAAACCAACAAAACCAGAAATTGCTAGGGAAACTCAGCAAGACTGGCAGTATCTCTGAAAACAGAAAGCAGAGTTAATCCTTCAAGTTCAATATGGTACAGGGTCATATTGGATATGAAATGATAACTCTGCTCCATGGATACTGCCTGCCTGCTGACTTAGTATCAAATCCAAGAAATTCACTTCAACTGTTTCCTCGATCCTTCAGATTCCTGATGAAGGGCTCCTGCCCGAAACGTTGACTTTCCTGCTCCTCGGATGCTGCCTGACCTGCTGTGCATTTACAGCAACACTCTAATCTTGACAGTTTTCTAGATCCCATGAGTCTACATATTCAGGAGTGAAATCAACCTGGTCTGTGCGAGATCTCCATGGAGAGAGGATTTCTACTCGATACATTTCAGGCAGTGGTGCTCTGCCAGTATTCCCTCTCCACTCAGCAAATCCCCTCTGCACTGGGGAAAACTAACCCAGTAACACGGATTGAGGTGGGATGCCAGTCAGTGCCAGGGACACACCCAGCATATCTTAAACATCGACCCTTCCATTCCACAATTCAACTGCATTGCTGAAACTCTCCACAAGCTTCTCTTTATATTAGGCCTTATGCTTTGTTCTTTCTTCTTGCAGCTCAGTAAATACAACTCCTGCCTCAGAACCTGCAGCTGAGACACACGACCCTTTCCTACCTCTGCCCTGCAGTTAATGAAGAGATCCGGAGAGTTCACGGTGGGGTTACTGTGAGGCATTCACTCTCATCATTGTTACACTCAAAGGCTCTGTAGATATGACTTCTGTGCAAAATGTTCATAAACACTGTTTGGATATAAGGCACTAAATCGTATCGTGGACTGGGCTAAATTCTACTACTTTAAGGCACTGGAAGTTACAAACTGATCCATTCCCAGCATCTAAAATCAAATGGGCATGGACCATTTCTTACAAAGATATACACTTAAGCAATCTCACCTTGTACGCAACTTGGAGTAAACAGGCAAATGTGTTTCAACAGCCCTGCTGGTTTCTCTCAATACCAACGTATATAATCACACTGTCAAACTGCTTCAACCAATGGGTGTTAAATACTTCAATCCTCAGAGCACTGTTACCTTGAAGTAACACCATTCCTATAATTTACCCAATGCTTTCTGTAGTTTCTGCGTGGGGCAGGAACACAGCACAAGTTCCCTGACACTGGCAGGTGCAAAAGGCTCATGCCAGTTTTCCAGTTAAATGGAGCCCAGGGGGAGTGGATGAAAGCTGTGAGTGCTCAATGGCACAGCCATTCAAACTCTACTCAATCTGACAGAAAGTACCAGAAGGAGAGGTGGCTGTAGGACTAGTGTCCAAACTGGAATCTGCTCCCAGCTTTGAGTCCTTGTCTGAACTTGCAGATTGCAGACCAGATGCAGAAATAACTGTGGGATTCACCCTCAGAATGGCCGAATCTGACATCTCTTTCCCATCACTGTCCAATCTTCGGGTTTTCAACTCTTCAATGGCAGACCACAGCCTGTGATTCTCCTCCAGCTGAAGTTGCAACTGTGGACCAAACATGACACGGTTTTATCAGGAGATCAGAAAACTCAGCAGCAGGGGAATGCAAACGGGTACGTGCAGAAAATTATCCAGGGAAGGTGCAAATAGGGAGTACTCCACCAACACACAGGTGCAATGACCCTGATACCACAGCCACATTAACCATGGCAACACTGACCTGCTTTTCCAGATGGTCAATAGTTTTCTGTTTCTTTGTGAGGTTTTCTTGTAACTGTTTAGAAAAGCACAAGGAAGAGATTTCAGTGAGGAACACAGAACAGGTTAACATTCTGATCCCTCTCGCTGCCTGAGGAACATTCCCTCTCACAACTGGCCCCTTGTGAATTCCTCGAGCAATAGGGAATCCTTCCACATCCCAGTAAACACCCCCTCAGGGCCCTTTGAGATTCAGGGAGACACCTGAGTCACCTGATAGTTCAGAAATGTACTTCCAGTTAAGTCTGATGTAAGTCTGTTAGATTTAAGATGCTGCATATGAGGATAGCTGTGTTTAGCAATAGCTAATCTCTTCAGCATGAAGATTCATGTTTAATAATTATTGTGGAGCTGAGTTTGAGCATTATGCAGACACCTGGATCGTGTTTTATTAAAAGGGTAATGAAAATACACATAGGATTTTTTATTTTAAAAGAGGGAATTTCTTGGAAACCACAAAGTTCCCGACAAAGGCTCGTGTCAGTTGCTGAAACGCACTTCAGGGAAAACACATGACATTTTTATGACTGGGTTTTTTGGCTGTTAGGTTTGAATATTTGCAGGATTAGAGTTTGTGTTTGTATTTGTGGGGCAGCACGGTGGCTCAGTGGTTAGCACTGCTGTCTCACAGCACCAGGGTCCTAGGTTTGATTCCAGCCTCGGGTGACTGTCTGTGTGGAGTTTGCACATTCTCCCCGTGTCTGCGTGGGTTTCCTCCGGGTGCTCTGATTTCCTCCCACAGTCCAAAGATGTGCAGGTCAGGTGAATTGGCCATGGGAAATTGCCCGTAGCGTTAGGTGCATCAGTCAGAGGGAAATGGGTTTGGGTGGGTTACTCTTCGGAGGGTCGGTGTGGACTGGTTGGGCCAAAGGGCCTGTTTCCACGCTGTAGGGAATCTAATCTAATCTAATCTCATTTCTGAAACCTGGGTTGTGAGATCAGGATGAAATCTTATTTTTCTCCTCAGGCAGAGAGAATGAAAGAACTTCCCAACAGCCTCTCTATTTCCTGAGCAAGCTGTGACTGCTAAGATTCCAGACATAACCACGCAAGATTAGTGACCTGACCACATTTGCAACAGCACCGGACTGACAGACTTCACGACATTCTACGCCTGATACTGTTTGTCTTCAAGAATAATTAACCTTATCCAGAGAGTATTTTCTTCAAGCTAATCTTTAAAAGTACAAGGAAAAATAATTTTTTAAAAATTTGTTCACAAGATGGGGGTGTTGCTGGCTAGGCCAGCATTTATGGCCCATGCTGGAGTCAACCACATTGCTCAGAGTCTGGAGCCCATGTAGTCCCGATCAGATGAGGATATCAGTTTTCTTCTCTAAAGGACATTAGTGAATCAGATGGATTTTTCTGACATTGACTTTGGATTCACGGTCTCTTTGCCTTGAGGGTGTGCACCTGCCTCCTGTGCGTTTGTTTTTATTCATTCATGGAATGTCGGTATCACGGGCGGGACCAGCATTTGTTGGCTTCCCTTGAATACAGAGAATATAGAACATTATAGCACAGGAACAGGCCCTTCGGCCCACCAAGTCTGTGCCAAACATGATGCCATTCTAAACTAATCCCATCTGCCTGCACACGGTCCATATCTCTCTACTCCCTCACTGTACATGTGTCTGTCTAAATGCTTCTTAAACACAGCTCCCATGTCTGCTTCTACCACCTCCCCTGGCAGTGTGTTCCAGGTAACCATCATTCTCTGTGTAAAATACCTTCCTCACACATCTCCTTTAAACTTTCCCCCTCTCACCTTAAACCTATGTCTCCTGGTATTTGACATTTCTAACCCTGGGAAAGAGACTCCAATGATTCATGCCTCTCATCATTTTATGAACTTCTATAAGGTCACACACCTCGGCCTCCAACACTCTAACAAAAACAATCCAAGTTTTTCCAACTTCTCCCTCTCCTTATAGCTAATACACTCCAATCCAGGCAACATCCTGGGAAATCCTTTCCGCACCCTCTCCAAACCTCCACATCCTTCCTATAGTGTAGAGACCAGAACTGCACACAATACTCCAAATGTGGTCTAACTAAAGCCTTGTACAGCTGCAAGATGATTGCTAACATTTACACTCAATGTCCTGACCAATGAAGGTAAGCAATGCCACATGCCTTTTGTACCACCTCACCCACTACCCTCCTCAACCACCTTTGTCACTTCCGCACAAGGGCGATCTGCACCCCTACCCCCCCAACACACACACACACACAGGGATCTTGCCTGTGGCTAAAGAGGATATAAAGATCTCTGTCAAGGCCCCAGTAATCTCCTCCCTTGCCTCCTTCAGTATCCTGGGATTCAGATCCTGGGGGGTACCTAACTTAATGTTTTTCAAGACACATGCCACAGAATAATCTTCTATCATCACATCCTTCTCCTTGATGAATATCGATGCAAACTACTCATTAAGAATCTCAATCACTTCCTCGGACCTTACATATAAATTCCCTCCTTTCTCCTGGATTGGACCTACCCTTTCCCGAGCTACCCTCTTGCTCTTAATAAATGTATAAAATGCCTTGGGATTCTCCTTTATCCTAATTGCCAAGGACATTTCATAGCCCCTTTTAGCCCTTGTAATTCCTTGTTGTTTTCTGTTCTCTTTACAATCCTTAAAGGCCTTGTCTGATTTTAGCTTCCTAATTCTTACACATGCTTTCTTTTAGTTTTTGACTAAATTTTCAATATCTCTTGTCATTCAGCATTCCCAAATCTTACCATCCTTATTTTTCATCCTCACAGGAACATGCTAGTGCTAAACTCTGATCAACTGGCCTTTAAAAGACTCCCACATTTCAGAATTAGCACTTCCCCCAGAATTAGCACTTCCCCCAGAGGACCGGTCATATCCTTATCCATTAATGTCTTAGAAACAGACAATGTTGAGCTGCCTTCTTGAACCACTTCAGATCCTGTATTACAGGAATACCCACAATGCTCTTCGGAAGCCAGTTCCAGGAGTTTAAGCCAGCGACAGTGAAGCAACAGCAATTTATTTCCAAGTCGGGACGGTGACAGACTTGAAGCTTTAGCTTACTAAGAGGGGTGAACATCTTTATTTTCATACTTGCTACATTTATTTTCAAATTGTCAATATAAATCAATTCTGCACTTACAAGCCCCTTACCTGAAACACTGCTTCAACTTCCTTGCTCAGTCTCTGGATCTCAGCACAAAGTTTCTCCCGCTCTCGCTGTTCACTTTGTTGTTGACTGAAACACTGCTTCAGCATCTGCTGCACACTCCCCAACTCACCCTCCAGGTCCTTACACAGGCAGGGGGGGGTCACACAGGGGGAACAAGCCTCTGAAACAGGACTTCTTGCCTAAAGAGGGATGGCAAGAGAGAGTGGGGCAGAGCAGGAGGGGCCGGGGGGAGAGTGGGAGAGAGACAGAGAAAGTGATGGAGGTAGAGAGAGAAGGCGAGGCAGAGAGGAAGGGAGAGCAAGCAGGCAGAGCGGGAGAGGCCGGAGCACAAAAGACAGAGGAGAAAGCGGGGCAGAGAGAAGGAGAGTGCGCGGGGCAGAGAGGAGAGAGAATGGGGGAAGAGGGAAGGAGAGCGCACGGGGCAGAGAGAGGAGGAGAGAGCGGGAGAGGGGAGGAGAGCGCGCAGGGCAGAAAGGAGGAGAGCGCGCGGGGCAGAGAGGAGGAGAGCGCGCGGGGCAGAGAGGAGGAGAGCGCGCGGGGCAGAGAGGAGGAGAGCGCGCGGGGCAGAGAGAAGGAGAGAGCGCGGGGCAGAGAGAAGGAGAGCGCGCGGGGCAGAGAGGAGGAGAGCGCGCGGGGCAGAGAGAAGGAGAGAGCGCGGGGCGGAGAGGAGGAGAGAGCGCAGGGCAGAGAGAGGAGGAGAGAGCGGGAGAGGGGAGGAGAGCGCGCAGGGCAGAGAGAAGGAGAGAGCGCGGGGCGGAGAGGAGGAGAGAGCGCGGGGCAGAGAGAGGAGGAGAGAGCGGGAGAGGGGAGGAGAGCGCGCAGGGCAGAAAGGAGGAGAGCGCGCGGGGCAGAGAGGAGGAGAGCGCGCGGGGCAGAGAGGAGAGAGAGCGGGGCGGAGAGAAGGAGAGAGAACGAGGGAAGAGAGGAGGAGAGAGAGCAGGGGCAGAGAGAGCGGGCCGGAGAGAGAGGAGGGCAGAGAGCACGGGAGAGAGGAGGAGAGCGCGCGGGGCAGAGAGGAGGAGAGCGCGCGGGGCAGAGAGAAGGAGAGAGAGCGGGAGAGAGGAGGAGAGCGCGCGGGGCAGAGAGGAGGAGAGCGCGCGGGGCAGAGAGAAGGAGAGAGAGCGGGAGAGAGGAGGAGAGCGCGCGGGGCAGAGAGGAGGAGAGCGCGCGGGGCAGAGAGAAGGAGAGAGAGCGGGAGAGAGGAGGAGAGCGCGCGGGGCAGAGAGGAGGAGAGCGCGCGGGGCAGAGAGGAGGAGAGCGCGCGGGGCAGAGAGGAGGAGAGCGCGCGGGGCAGAGAGGAGGAGAGCGCGCGGGGCAGAGAGGAGGAGAGCGCGCGGGGCAGAGAGGAGGAGAGCGCACGGGGCAGAGAGGAGGAGAGAAAGAGGAGGAGAGAAAGACGAGGAGAGAGAGAGGAGGAGAGAGAGCCGGGCAGAGAGGAGGAGGGAGAGCGGGAAGAGTGAAGGAGACAAAATGGGGCAGAGAGAAGGAGAGAGAGCGGAGCAGAGAGAAAGAGAGCGCCGGGCAGAGAGAGAGAGCGCCGGGCAGAGAGCGCGAGCGGGGGGCAGAGAGAGAGAGCGCCGGGCAGAGAGCGCGAGCGGGGGGCAGAGAGAGCGAGCGGGGGGCAGAGAGAGCGAGCGGGGGGCAGAGAGCGCGAGCGGGGGGCAGAGAGAGCGAGCGGGGGGCAGAGAGAGCGAGAGCGAGCGGGGGGCAGAGAGAGCGAGCGGGGGGCAGAGAGAGCGCGCGGGGGGCAGAGAGAGCGAGCGGGGGGCAGAGAGAGAGTGGGGGGCAGAGAGAGAGAGCGGGGGGCAGAGAGAGAGCGGGGGGGCAGAGAGAGAGCGGGGGGCAGAGAGAGAGCGGGGGGGCAGAGAGAGAGCGGGGGGGGCAGAGAGAGAGCGGGGGGCAGAGAGAGAGCGGGGGGGCAGAGAGAGAGCGGGGGGGCAGAGAGAGAGCGGGGGGGCAGAGAGAGAGCGGGGGACAGAGAGAGAGCGGGGGGGCAGAGAGAGAGAGCGGGGGGGCAGAGAGAGCGAGCGGGGGGCAGAGAGAGAGAGCGGGGGGGCAGAGAGAGCGAGCGGGGGGCAGAGAGAGAGAGCGGGAGGCAGAGAGCGCAAGCGGGAGGCAGAGAGAGAGAGCGGGGGGCAGAGAGAGAGCGGGGGGGCAGAGAGAGAGCGGGGGGCAGAGAGAGAGCGGGGGGCAGAGAGAGAGCGGGGGGGCAGAGAGAGAGCGGGGGGCAGAGAGAGAGCGGGGGGCAGAGAGAGAGCGGGGGGGCAGAGAGAGAGCGGGGGGGCAGAGAGAGAGCGGGGGGGCAGAGAGAGAGCGGGGGGGCAGAGAGAGAGCGGGGGGGCAGAGAGAGAGAGCGGGGGGCAGAGAGAGAGAGCGGGGGGGCAGAGAGAGAGAGCGGGGGGGCAGAGAGAGCGAGCGGGGGGGCAGAGAGAGAGCGGGGGGCAGAGAGAGAGAGCGGGGGGCAGAGAGAGAGAGCGGGGGGCAGAGAGAGAGAGCGGGGGGCAGAGAGAGAGAGCGGGGGGCAGAGAGAGAGAGCGGGGGGCAGAGAGAGAGAGCGGGGGGCAGAGAGAGAGAGCGGGGGGCAGAGAGAGCGAGCGGGGGGCAGAGAGAGAGAGCGGGGGGGGCAGAGAGAGAGAGCGGGGGGCAGAGAGCGCAAGCGGGAGGCAGAGAGAGAGAGCGGGGGGCAGAGAGAGAGAGCGGGGGGCAGAGAGAGCGAGCGGGGGGCAGAGAGAGAGAGCGGGGGGGCAGAGAGAGAGAGCGGGGGGCAGAGAGCGCAAGCGGGAGGCAGAGAGAGAGAGCGGGGGGCAGAGTAGTAGCAGGACAGTGTGAGGGAGAAAGGGATAGAGTTGGTGAGGTGCCAGTGGTGCCAGGCAGAGCAAGGTGGTGTTCAAATAAAGCAAAGCCAGGGGGTTGATTCCAGCAGGGGAGGACAGGGAGAGAGGGGGGCGGACAGGGAGGAGGGGGTGGGACAGGGAGGAGGGGGTGGGACAGGGAGGAGGGGGTGGGACAGGGAGGAGGGGGTGGGACAGGGAGGAGGGGGTGGGACAGGGAGGGGGGGTGGGACAGGGAGAGGGAGGGGACAGGGAGGGGGGGTGGGACAGGGAGAGGGAGGGGACAGGGAGGGGGGGGGGGGGACAGGGAGAGGACAAGTTTAATGTTAACCAGACACAGGGATAAACGATCCTGCTAATCTCAGTGACAAACAGAAAACACAAGTGCTGGCAGTCACAGCGGGTCAGGCAGCGCCCGGGGAGGGTGGGCACGGTCACATCTGGAGTCGGGATAACCCCATCATTCTCTCGGATGAAGAATCATCTATATTCAAAACATTAGCCTGCTCTCTCTCCATGGACGCTGCCTGACCCAGTGTGATCGCCGTGCTCCCGCAGTGATGGGCTCCCGCGGTGACCGGCTCCCGCGGTGACCGGCTCCCGCGGTGACCGGCTCCCGCGGTGACCGGCTCCCGCGGTGACCGGCTCCCGCGGCGACCGGCTCCCGCGGCGACCTGCTCCCGCGGCGACCTGCTCCCGCGGTGAGGTGCTCCCGCGGTGACGGGCTCCCGCGGTGACGGGCTCCCGCGGTGACCTGCTCCCGCGGTGACGGGCTCCCGCGGCGACGGGCTCCCGTGGCGACGGGCTCCCGCGGTGACCGGCTCCCGCGGTGACCGGCTCCCGCGGTGACCGGCTCCCGCGGTGACCTGCTCCCGCGGTGACCTGCTCCCGCGGTGACGGGCTCCCGCGGTGACCTGCTCCCGCGGTGACGGGCTCCCGCGGTGACCTGCTCCCGCGGTGACGGGCTCCCGCGGTGACCTGCTCCCGCGGTGACGGGCTCCCGCGGTGACCTGCTCCCGCGGTGACCGGCTCCCGCGGTGACCTGCTCCCGCGGTGACGGGCTCCCGCGGTGACCTGCTCCCGCGGTGACGGGCTCCCGCGGTGACCTGCTCCCGCGGTGACCTGCTCCCGCGGTGACCTGCTCCCGCGGTGACGGGCTCCCGCGGTGACGGGCTCCCGCGGTGACGGGCTCCCGCGGTGACCTGCTCCCGCGGTGACGGGCTCCCACGGTGACCTGCTCCCGCGGTGACGGGCTCCCGCGGTGACGGGCTCCCGCGGTGACGGGCTCCCGCGGTGACCTGCTCCCGCGGTGACCTGCTCCCGCGGTGACGGGCTCCCGCGGTGACGGGCTCCCGCGGTGACGGGCTCCCGCGGTGACCTGCTCCCGCGGTGACGGGCTCCCGCGGTGACCTGCTCCCGCGGTGACGGGCTCCCGCGGTGACGGGCTCCCGCGGTGACGGGCTCCCGCGGTGACCTGCTCCCACGGTGACGGGCTCCCGTGGTGACCTGCTCCCGCGGTGAGGTGCTCCCGCGGTGAGGGGCTCCCGCGGTGACGGGCTCCCGCGGTGACCTGCTCCCGCGGTGACCTGCTCCCGCGGTGACCTGCTCCCACGGTGACGGGCTCCCGTGGTGACCTGCTCCCGCGGTGACCTGCTCCCGCGGTGACGGGCTCCCGCGGTGACGGGCTCCCGCGGTGACCTGCTCCCGCGGTGACCTGCTCCCGCGGTGACCTGCTCCCGCGGTGACCTGCTCCCGCGGTGACCGCCTCCCGCGGTGACCGGCTCCCGCGGTGACCTGCTCCCGCGGTGACCTGCTCCCGCGGTGACCTGCTCCCGCGGTGACCTGCTCCCGCGGTGACCTGCTCCCGCGGTGAGGTGCTCCCGCGGCGACGGGCTCCCGCGGTGACGTGCTCCCGCGGTGATGGGCTCCCGCGGTGACCTGCTCCCGCGGTGACGGGCTCCCGTGGTGACGTGCTCCCGCGGTGACGGGCTCCCGCGGTGACGGGCTCCCGCTTCTTTCAGGAGAAAGTGAGCACTGTGGATGCTGGAGGTCAGAGCTGAAACGTGCGGGCTGGAAAAGCACAACCAGTCAGGCAGCGTCCAAGGAGCAGGAGAATCAACATTTCCTGATGAAGAGTGTATGCCTGAAACCTCAGTTCTCCTGCTCCTGGCATGCTGCCTGACCGGATGTGCCTTTCCAGCACCACACTCTGATCCTGTTTCTTTCAGTGTTTTTATTAGCTGCAACTTTAAGACAACACTGTAAATTCACTCATGGCACTGCAGTGGTGGGTCGGAGTTTCCACTGCATGAAACCTGAGATAGTCCTTGAAAATATTCTGTCTCCCCTCAGACTGAGGATGACACACTTCCAGCCCAGTTTGATGGAATCCACACAGCTGGTAAAGTAACTGCACAGTCTGTAGGTTTAACCATAAGCCAGGCAGGACCTGTTTGAACGGGTGGGTACACTCCATCCAGTGCCACAGTTCATCTCTTCACATTCCCAATCCAGTTCCTCGATGTATTCCCGAATAAACCTTCTGCATATACACCTGCTCGTTTCAGGAGGAGCTGGCAGGCAGCCGGTGGATATCAGTAACCTCACAGCTTCCCCGAACACGTCAAATAATTCCCCACTCAATCATGGGAGACCTTTGCAGTGACGTGCTGCAAATGGAGAAAAGTGCTGGCTAATATTCCAGCCTCAGCCAATTGTGCAGAAGTTAGCTGTGTTTTGATATTCCAAATAGTGGAGATGTGGAAGATGCTTGGTTTCATGAACACTCACTGATCAATGGAACTCTGGCACACAGCAAGCTGTTTACCGTGTGTGAACTGAGCAGACTCTCGGAGGACAGTGTCGGGTTAATGATTGGTTACTTACCACAGGAAGCTTGCTTTTGTCTGATTCACCTGGCAGATTTCCTGCAGTCGTCATTTCTTTCAGCTTCTCATATGGAAGAGTTTCTTGACAGGAATATGTTAGCAGCTTGGCTGTGTCTCTAGGACTTGCTGGAATTGGGATAAACTCAGCATTTTCTAACTCCTGGAAAACCAAAAGGACATAGCCATTAATTCAGCTGGAAGAGTTCAGGAAGCATCTGGGTGCCCACTCACTCTCTGACACCTCACTCACTGCAGTAACACATATACACCCCCCTGACACACACACACACACACACACAGTCAGCCAACAGGGGTTTTGGTACAAGACTCTCTGCCCTACCACTCACTGAGGGGAGGGCAGGTTTAAAGGGACCTGCCAGGGTACATGGTGGAATGCGGATTCAATAGAAATCTCGAATTAAGAGTCCACTGATGACCATGAATTTATTGTTGATTGTTGATTATCGGAAAAACCCATCTGGTTCAGTAATGCCCTTTAAGGAAGGAAACTGCCATCTTTACCCGGTCTGGTCTATATGTGACTCCAGACCCACAGCAATGTGGTTGACTCAACTGTCCTCTGGGTAATTAGGGATGGGCAATACATTCTGGCCCAGTGACGACCAAATCCCATGAACAATTTTTAAAAAGGTATCACCCACACAGACTCATACTGTCCCCACAGCACCCAGTTAGATTGGCCCTGGAATTGAAGAGAGAGAGTGTGTGAGAGCCACTCCAATAATACAAACCCCCTTCCCATTTCTTTCTGATAGGACTCATGGGTTTGTTGCAAGAGTGACCTTTCCTCTGTCTATAATTGCTCTGATTAATTGTTGCTCAGCTGTAAGCAGCTGGCTGAGATTATTCAACCAGTGGTGCATTTCCCTCCAATTCCCCACAACAGGAAAGTGTTCAGTGTTCCCGAGTATAACCCAAAACCCTAAGGGCTTACCTGCTGCTCAGCTGACCCGGTTCAGCACAGAGCCAGCATGAAGCCTGCCCTCCCTTTCCCGGGCCCAGACTTTGACTCCTGTCACCACTCACCTGTAAGAGCCACTCGGGACAGGAGCTCTCAGTCAGATTACTTGTAGACTTGAGGGGGTTGAACATTCCAATTCCTCGCCTGTCCTCTGCTGTTCTTTTCATCCCGTTTTGCCCATCATCCTCCTGTTCATTCCTGAAGTCATCCTCAAGTGTTGAGCCCTGTGGAACTGGATGATATCAGCAGGGTCAGATACAAGGATCTGGTGTGCTGTGTAGCCAACAGCAAACAGCCAGAAGCAAATACACTGGTATTGGTATCAACATCAGCCTTGAACACGCACAGACATGGACAGACAAGCAAACACAGACACACACACAACTAGATCTGGCTGGAGGGACTCAGCTTTAGGACTCTCACCCACAGCCAGGGCTTTCAACAAGAGATTTCCTCACACTGTGAGACCCATCCAATCCCTCAGATTCTCTGCAAACAAACATCTTCCCACCTCAGGATAAGCACATATCCAAACTGGGACATGTGAACACTGAAACGAACACACATCCGCTCAGGAACACACAGATCCTGACTTACATACCCACACTCTCACTGTGACAGCCATACACAACCACAACACGCGCACACACCCAAGAACACACACCCATGAGCTCATCAATGGCATGCTACACACACGCTAGCTCACAGCCTGACCAGTGCAGCAGCTTCACACAGAGATACACAAAAGCAATACACTATCACCCACACGCCACACATGAACACCAGGACACACAAGGACACACGGATGGGCACACCCGACACACACACAGACACAGGGGGGTACACCCCCACACACACACAGACACAGGGGGGTACACCCCCACACACACAGACACAGGGGGGTACACCCCCCCACACACACAGACACAGGGGGGTACACCCCCCGACACACACAGACACAGGGGGTACACCCCCCCCCACACACAGACACAGGGGGGTACACCCCCCCACACACACAGACACAGGGGGGTACACCCCCCCACACACACAGACACAGGGGGGTACACCCCCCCCCCCACACATACACAGACACAGGGGGGTACACCCCCCCACACACACACACAGACACAGGGGGGTACACCCCCCCACACACACAGACACAGGGGGGTACACCCCCACACACACACACACACACAGACACAGGGGGGTACACCCCCACACACACACACACACACACACACACACAGACACAAGGGGGTACACCCCCCCACACACACAAACACAGGGGGTACACCCCCACACACACAGACACAGGGGGGTACACCCCCCCACACACACAGACACAGGGGGGTACACCCCCACACACACACACACACACACAGAGACAGGTAAACTGTGACACACTCTGGCACACAGACCCAAGCGTGTACACACAGGCTCAAACCAACATGCATTACCATGTGTGACACACAAACGCTCACTGTGATACACTGACATTGCACCCTAACCCATGTACTCACACAACGTGGCACAGGCATCTGCTCAAGGACATTCACCCCAGGAGGCCTACAGCGAGACACACACTTCAAACTCCAGCTGCCTCCCCAGTCTATCCCACTGCTCCATGCTATTGCTGTCTCGATCCAATTTCCTGTAATAAAACTGCCTGCCTTTCTTCCACAGCCCTCAGCGTCAGTGAGCTCCAGATCTTTGCTGTTCCTCAGACCTCCTTTGACCACGACTTGAAGTCTGTGACCCTGAGACCTTCTCCCATGCCCCAACAGGATTACCGATGTCTCCCTGATCGCTGATTATAGTTCAGTCACACTCACCAGCTCCTATAGACAGGCCACTGCTGTTCGAGCGAATGGTTTTCGATGCACCCACAATTTCTGGAATAACAAAGGCACAGTCTATATTTCTGAAGTTTGAATAGGACAGGAACAAGCAAAGGGTCTCGAGTCACCATGAAGAAACTAGAGAACAGTGAGCAGACGCTACTAGATATTAAACTGAAAACCAACATCTTCTCGGTCACAGCTCGCATGTGCTACGAGTTCATTTAAGCAGCATCACAGTAGCATTTGTGCCTCAGCCAATAGCACAGCACCCTCTCAACAAAATGTTGTGGATTCAAATCCTATTTCAGGCTGGCTTCCTTCCAGATGTGACGTTTCAGTACAGGAACTCTAGAGTCATAGAGATGTACAGTACGGAAACAGACTCTTCGGTCCAACCCATCCATGCTGACCAGGTACCCCAAACTAATCCAGTCCCACCTGCCAGCTCCCAGCTCATATCCCTCCAACCCTTCCTATTTATTTACTCACCCAAATGCCTTTTACATGTTGCAATTGTACCAGCACTGAAAATGTGTTGCTGGAAAAGCACAGTAGGTCAGGCAGCATCCAAGGAACAGGAAATTCGACGTTTCGGGCATAAGCCCTTCATCAGGAATGAATCAGCAATTGTACCAGCCTCCACCACTTCCTCTGGCAGCTCATTCCATACACGCACCACCCTGTGTGAAAGCGTTGCCCCTTAGGTCTCTTTTATATCTTTCCCCTCTCACCCGAAACCTATGCCCTCTAATTCTGGACTCCCCGACCCCAGGGAAAAGACTTTGTCTATTTATCCTATCCATGCCCCTCATAATTTTACAAATCTCTATAAGGTCACCCCTCAGCCTCTGATGCTCCAAGGAAAACAGCTCCAGCCTGTTCAGCGTCTCCCTATAGCTCAAATCCTCCAACCCTGGCAACATCCTTGTAAATCTTTTCTGAACCCTTTCAAGTTTCATAACATCTTTCCGATAGGAAGGAGACCCGAACTGCATGCAGTTATCAGCGGTTAACAGCAAGAGGAGCCGGTAGGTGGCATGTGTTACTGACCGGCAATGAGGATAGTGTGCCAACCGTGGCAAGACAGATCCGAGACTTTGTGAAGGGAGCCAAAAATAGGCCGAGGCCAAGAACTGCAAATTTCAGAACCAAAGCCTTTCTCTGTAGCGGTCATTCCAAGGCGGCCATTCCCACCATTTCCCCAGGCAAAGATATGGTTATCTGGTAAACACAATGGACAGTGGTGTTATTACTCACTTAATCCACAGCAGCAAAACTGTCCTGAAACTCTTCAGAGTGTGAAAGTCAGAAGTTTTATAATGAGCACACAGGACATTGAAAACCATTCCGTTTGAACACGTAAAGCCTGAAAACTGCTGGAGTGAGAACTCACTCCCCAAGGGCAGCACTGGTGCATGCTCTGACAGCAAGCATTGTAACCACAATCTAACGTTCATTAAGGAAATGATTACATTTGTACAGGCCCCAACCAAATTTAAGAAAAAAGATGCCTTTGTGTCATTTGAAAAGTAACTGAAATAAATGAACTGGCCAAAGGAAAACTCGACAGTGTCCAAGCAGTGTAAGTTTGTGGGTAAAGCAGAGGAAATTTATGCTTCACTATCGGAGGAAGCTCCTGAGGATTAAACGCGACTGGGTCTGTATGATTCCAGAATGACACAGGAAAATGCTTCAAAATTTAAGGAAACAACCTGAACATATATTCATTGAATGTGAAATGGTTAAGCAAATTAATTTTGATCAGTGGATATGAGTACTAAAAGCTCAGAGAGAGGTAAATCTCTGAAGAAGTATTTAACAATTCACTATCTTCTATAATACAACACCATGCTGAAGACCAATGAGCTGTAACTGTTAGACAGGCTGCAGCAATGCTCGATGATTTTGAGCTGATCTATAAAACTAAACCTTTATTCTATCAGCTCCATAAACACGAGGCTGGATGACGGAAGAGTGTAAGAAAGGCAAGTGGTTAGGGTAAAGAATGAACAATATGTTGTCCTCAAACCAGAAGAGACAGTATTGATGACGGAGGAGATCATTGAAAGCCTAAGCGTTTCCTTTGTATCAAAGTGGAAAACCTCCAGAATGCTGCAGAGTTCTGACAGCAGACCATGGGATGTTTTTAGGCTCATAAGAATGGATCTGAAAAAGGAATGCAAAATGAGAATATAATAAATCAAATTATAGCTCCACCTACAACCAACAAACCAGATTGGTGAGATTGTAAGTGAGATGAATAGGGTAGATGAGACATAGAAGATAATCAGAGGGTGAGATGGGGCGGACAGTGAGAGCCTTTTTTCTCAGATGGCGATGGCTAACACGAGGGGACACAGCTTTAACTTGAGGGGTGATAAATATAGGACAGATGTCAAAGGTAATTTCTTTACTCAGAGAGTAGTAGGGGCATGGAATGCCCTGCCTGCGACAGTAGTAGACTCGCCAACTTTAAGGGCATTTAAATGGTCATTGGATAGACATATCTACGTTCTATAATGGGTGCTGTGAAACCAATCACTACATTTAAGGAAAGGCAGCTATTCAGATTCTCCTGCTGAAGGAAGATCTATTTTTCCTTCGTATAGTTCAATGAAAACCAAAGTCCCAGTTATCAGGACAGGTGGAGAGTACATCCCAGTTCCATTGTACAAAAAGCAATTGGAGTGTGACCTCTTGTCCAGACCAGTGGTAGTCAGGGTAGTTAAGAAATTATCTGTGGATTGTGTGTACTTACACCTGGTTAGTGATGTGTCTAGAGTAAAGGTTATAGCTTTACCCATAATCACAGAAAGTTAAAGTACAGATAGTTAACTAACATCCATCAACAGAGATCACTGTAATACCACAAGCAGATGATAGAACATCTGAAACTTTATTGAGAAAAGGGCATAATTCAAAGGAAGTGATACATTAGGTAAAATATGGAGCTCTAATGAGGACATGGAGACACCCTCACAGACTTGAGGCTGAGAAGTGGACAGTGATTTATCAAATCTTGGTACCACCCAGAGGGAATAACAAGTAACACATGAAGATCCTATAAGCAGGGCACAGCAATAGCGCAATTCTGTCAGACAGGTCAGGCAGCTTGAAATCCTCAACATGAAAATAAGGTAGCACATCTGATGTTCATTATGGTCTTACAAAGATAGATAAGTCCTTGACTGCCAAGGGGTTCAAAGGTTACAGGGAGGAAGTGGGAAAATGGGGCTGATTAAATGGTAGAGCAGACTTGATGGGCCGAATGGCCTGATTTCTGTTCCAATGCTCTTATTCCATACTCTGAAGATCCACTTCGCTGAGTATTGGTAGACTGTGTAGGACCATTACTCAGAGGGTTAGAGTTATATCCTAACAGTTATAGATATGACAACCCCATTTTCTAGAAGCTGTTCTTTGTGGTCAATGACAGCTCAGGTGGGAGCAGAAAAACCCGAACTGAACAGTTTACCTGCTCATAGCCGACCAAGTGAAGTACAATCTGATAAAGGTTCAAAATTCACTGCCGAAGGACTTTATGTCTAAGGAGTTGCTTTAGATATATAAAGGATAAAAGAGAGGCAAAAGTGGACATTGGGTTGCTGGAAAATGAGGCTCGGGAAGCAGTAATGGAGAACAAAGAAATGGTGGAGGAACTGAACAAGTACTTTGTGTTAGTTTTCATGGTGGAGGCCATGAGTAACATTTCAAAAATTCAAGACAGCTTTTGGGGGGGGCGGGGGGGGAGGCTTCAGTGGCGAGTATGGTGGCCATCACCAAGTAGAAGGTGTGAGAAAAACTGTAAGCTCTGAAGGTGGATAAAACTCTTGGAGCAGATGGACTACACCCCAGAGTTCTGAAGGAGTCGTCTGAAGAGATAATGAAGTCTTTAGTAGTGATCTTTCAGGAAGACCCCAAAGGACTGGAACACCACGAATGTAATACCCCCTCCCCCCACTGGTTTAAGAAGGGAGTGAGGCAAAAGATGGGAGATTACAGACCAATCAGCCTTGGCCTTGATTGTGGGTAAGATCCTGGAATCCATTGTGAAGGATGCGATTTCTGAATGCTTGGAAGTGTCCGGTAAAATAGGGCAAAGTCAGCTTGGTTTCATCAAGGGGAGGTCACTCCTGACAAATCTGCTAGAATTCTTTGAGGAAGTAATGAGCAGGTTAGACCAAGGAGAGCCAGTGAATATTATCTACTTGGGACTTCCTAATGCTTTTGACAAGGTCCTGCATAGGACGTTGCTGAGCTAAAACAAGAGCCCATAGTATTACAGGCTTGGATCCAAGCTTGGCTATCTGGTAGAAGGCAGCGAGTGGGGATAAAAGGGCCCTTCTCAGGACGGCAGCCGGTGACATACAAAGTTCTGCAAGAATCAGTGTTGGGATCACATGATACATTAATGATCTGAATGAAAGAACTGAGGGCATTCTGGTTAAGTTTGCAGATGATACTAAGATAGGTGGAGGGTCAGTTAGTACTGAGGAAGCAGGAAGGCTGCAGAAGGAGAGTGGGCAAACAAGTGGCAGATGAAATATGTGGCAAAGTGTGAGGTCATGCAATTTGGTGGGAAGAGGAGGCACGGACTGTTGTCTAAATGGACAGAACATTCAGAAATCTGAAAGGGACTAGGGAGTCCTAGTCCAGGATTCCCTTAAGTTTAACGTGCAGATTGAGATGGCAGTTAAAAAGGCAAATGTAATGACGGCATTTATTTTGAGAGGACTAGAATATAAAAGCAGGGATGTACTGCTGAGGCTTTATAAAGCTCTGGCCAGACTACATATAGAATACGGTGAGCAATTTTAAACCCTATTCCTCAGGAAGGATGGAGTGGCCATGGAGCTTCACAAGAATGACCCCAGGATTGAAAAACTTAACACATGAGGAAGGTTTGAGGACTCTGGGACTATCCTCAAAGTTTAGAAGGATGAGGGGTGATCTATTTGAAACTTACAGAATACTGAAAGGCCTGGATACAATGGATGTTGGGAAGATGTTGCCATTAGCTGGAAGGATTAGGACCCCAGAGCACAGCCTTACAGTAAAGGCAAGACCCTTGAGAATGGAGATGAGGAGAAACTTCATCAGCCAGAGAGTGGTAAATCTATGGAATTCATTATAACAGAAGGCTGTGGAGGCCAGGTCATTGAGTATAATTAAGACTGAGATGGATAGGTTCTTGATTGTTATGTTGATCAAAGGGTACAGGAAGAAAGCAGGAGGAATGGGATTGAGAAACTTATCAGTCATGACTAAATGACTCGATGGGCCAAATTGCCTTTGTCTGCTCTTCTGTCTTACAGTCTAAAATTTTCCAGGCATAATCAGCAATCTGGGTATAACAGAGTTGAAGGCTGTCATGCATAAACACATGAAACTTTGGAGAGATACCACCAGCATTTCAAAACATTGACTGAAGCCTACTGTCACAAATACCCACAGAATGGGGACACAGGATTAGGGGTCTTACTATTGGCTATCAGAGACTTCCTAAATGATTCATTCACTTGATCTATGGCCATGAGGTTTTAACTCCATTAAAACTGATTCAGGAAAAGTTCTTAAGACAAAATGATAAATTCTCAATATTGTCTATGTTTTGAGAGAGATATACAGGAACATGTAAAGTCTCACGAGACCATTTAAAATTTTCATGAGCAAAATAAAAGAAGGTGCAGGAGATGACGTTGTGGGTTTATTCCCTTTAGGAGGTGAACATTTGAAAGCAACACCTGTAAGGTATATGAACCTATATGAGAGTTAACAAAGTCACTTAGCTCCTTGACCACAGTAATTAAAATGCACAATGTCACATGAAGGTGTCAAAATTATATCATGGCCAGGAAGATAAGGAGAAAGAACAGATGTGCCAGGTGATAAGAGTAGTGGAGGATGCCACAGATAATAACAGAGAGGTCAAAGGAGAGACAGATAGTTCATAAAGTGAATCCCCTATCACTGACAGAATGCAGGTCTGGGCAGATGGGGTTCAACCTGGAAAAGTGTGAAGTGATTCACTTTGGAAGGTCAAGTTTGAATTCAGAATACAGGATTAAAGGCAGGATTCTTGGCAGTGTGGAGGAACAGAGGGATCTTGGGATCCTGAGATCCATGTCCATAAGTCCCTCAAAGTGGCCACCCAGGTTGGCAGGGTTGTTAAGGTGGCATATGGTGTATTGGCCTTCATTAGCAGGGGGATTGAGTTTAAGAGCTGCAAGGTTATGCTGCAGCTCTGTAAAGCCCTGGTTAGACCACGCTTGGAATACAGGCAAAAGTGAGGACTGCAGATGCTTGAGATCAGAGTCTAGATTAGAATGGTGCTGGAAAAGCACAGCAGGTCAGGCAGCATCCGAGGAGCAGGAAAATCGACGGTTTGGAATTCCTAATGAAGGGCTTTTGCCTGAAATGTTGATTTTCCTGCTCCTCGGATGCTGCTTGACCTACTGTGCTTTTCCAGCACCACTCTAATCTATACACTTGTAATATTGTGTTCAGTTCTAGTCACCTCATTATAGGACAGATGTGGGAGCTTTCGAGAGGGTGCAGAGGAGATTTACCAGGATGCTGCCTGAACTGGAGGGCATGTCTTATGAAGAAAGGTTGAGGGGGCTAGTGCTTTTCTCACTGGAGTGAAGAAGGATGAGAGATGTTCAAGATGTTGAGAGGCATAGCTATAGTGGATAGCCAGAGACGTTTTCCCACGGCAGAAATGTCTATCACGAGGGGGTATAAATTTTAAGATAACTGGAGGAAGGTTTAGAGGAGATGTCAGAGGTAGGTTCTTTACTCAGAGTGGTAGGTGCGTGGATTGTGCTACCTGCAGTGGTAGTAGAACCTGATACTTTAGGGATATTTAAGTGACTCTTAGATGGGCACATGGAGGGTAGTACAATGAAGGATATGTGGGCTAGTCTGACCTTAGAGTAGGATAGAAGGCTGGTACAACATCGAGGGCCAAAGGGCCTGTACTGTTCTATGTTCATCTAGCCAATACAGAAATACTATAGCAGTTAGGCACTATATTCAGAGGAAGGACAACAGGAAGATCTACTAAGGTTCCTTGCAGAGTATAAGGAAATTCTATAGAGATACACCTGAATGTACAATGTTAGACATGCTGTACATGTAGGAAATTCAATACAACAACACCCTTATCAATTAAGGCCCAACAATAAGTTCAGGAGGAAATAAAGGATCAATACTTGCGAGAACATTATTTGATTGAACCTAGTCAAAATAACTTAAGTTCACAGATTCTGCATAGACCATTGGAAAATAAATGCAGGCACAAAAACAGATTTTTATAAATTCTTTGGTTAGGAGACTGTATCAACAGGTTGATCGTGCCTTATTTCTTTATAAAATTGATCTATTGAAGGGTGTAATGGCAAGTACGACTCACATCAAAAGCTGAAGAAATATCCTTTTCAGCATCTTGAATGGGTTACATAACTGTTGGATGAAGCCACTAAGGTTTAAAAATGTAAGGACCTATAAATCACGTTGTAGCTGAAGTACCTACGTAGTTTATTTAGGCAATCTTGTACAGTAACACATATGCAAAGAAATCACATAACCTGTTTGAGCAATTGCAGTCAACCAGCTTTGAAATAAATCTTGTCAAAAGCAAGAGTAACATACCTAGGGGCTATTGCAGGGCGAGGGCACATCTAAGGATGTGATTCAACACAGCTTTCATTTGAGGATTATCCAGTTGCACCAATGGGACTCTATCACCAGCCCCCTCTTGGTGGGATTCTGCATCCAGTCCCCTCTCAGTAGGAAAGTGAGGACTGCAGATGCTGGAGATCAGAGCCGAAAATGTGTTGCTGGAAAAGCACAGCAGGTCAGGCAGCATCCAAGGAGCAGGAGAATCGACGTTTCGGGCATAAGCTTTTCCAGCAACACATTTTCAGCCCCTCTCAGTGGGAATATATAACTAGTTAAAAAAAAATTCAATACAGTCCGACAGATCGACCACATTTTGAAATTCTGTTTCCATTCCAGCACACTTCTCACACTCAATATGCCACATTCACTCTCAGGTACCATCAGTAGATGCAATGGTGAATCCATCTCCACACGACACTTTAGTCACTTGTTTCCCTCCAAGCGCACCAACCAACACATTGATACCATCTCTCTTCTTGTAGTCTCCCACTCCAAGTTGTCCATACTTATTGCAGCCAAATGTTAGCAGGCGGCCTCGCTCTGAGTAAATAAAAACAAATTAACATTGAAACGGGTGCAATATCCAGCCCTTACTAACCCATGATATAAGGAGTATAATACCCAACCCTTTCCTAACACAAGATATAAAGGGTACACAAATGTAACCCCTGTCATCAATGGATGGGCACAGGGCTTAGGGGGTTTCAGGTTGGGAACGACTGTGTAGAAATAGCAAGGTGTTGCTGAGGAGAGGGCTATGAAAACATAATTGAATACCCTTGGAGCTCTTAAGGCCGTTCTATTACTGACCATGATAACCGACATGAGAGCTATGCTCCAGAATGATCATACTGTGATACCTGTGTGAGCTTCCGTGACATAAATATGAGACACAGGGTCATGTAGTACTGAAGAATTCAGTGAACTCTGTTACAGCACCTTGTAGTTAGAAATGCTCACTACAATCTCAGTAACCTGTGAGACCAGACTCAAGCTCATCAATTCAAATATACTGGAACACACTTCACTCAGAGTGTCATGCTGCAAGGGGGCAGAGCTCAGTAAGATGGAGACAAGAATGTTATACCAGAAGGTCACAGGCCGTCGCAGAATAGTGCCCCTTAACCAGATATCATACATCTGCTGAGAGACAGAACTCAACATCGCCCGTTTTCTAAAGTAAAGAAATCCCAAACAGATAACTTGCATAGGCATGATATAGGTATTTAAAAACAAAATGTACTAGTTTAATCATCCAAACCTTGGAATAATACTTTGAAGATGAGGTAATTGGTGTTGATGTGGTGACTGTCCGCCCATCTGGACAGGGTGTGTTATTCTTGGGTGCTCTCAGCTTGCAGCTTCATTGTTTTGTAGCTGTCCCTCATCATTATCACATAATCCCCATCGTTAGAATGTTCTTCCTCACTCTCCATGTGGATTGTCTGTGGTATCACACACTGCTGTAAGCTGGCTTCGGATCCTTCACAACAGGCATACACCTTGGTCAGGATGTCATTCTGGGATCACTGCCTACAATCCTCCCATTATTCATGAGGCTACGTGGACCTTCAAGGTCCGGGTATAGTTGGCAGGGACCTCTGAACCAGCTGTCAATATGCCCTGACACTTCCTGTCACGGGTGGACCGTCCAGGCAGCTGTACAGACATTCAGATTTGAGGGAAGATTGCATATTGTAGAAACCTATGCTGATATCCAGAAATTGTGACTATATTTCTAACTCTCACTGTCATGCACACCTCTTTCATTCTCTTCTGTCACTGAAGAACAATGTCCCGTATCTTAAAATAGTTAGTGACAACTAGTTGTTAGTTAAGGTTGTTGTTCAAAGTGTAGGTTGTGCTGGGGATGGCAGTCCCTTCTGATTATGCAGCAGCTTTGTGACTCGACACTTGAGCGTACACTTCATACACTGTTAGACTGTTTCAGCGTAGGTAGTGGGATGACAATGTGATAGACTCCCCATTTAGCACACATCTTGGAATGGTTCGACAGTGAGCTACAATCCTTTGTCAGAGGCTACCTGCTCCTATATGCTGAATATGTTGAAGAGTGAAGTCATTGCTCCAGTTATTGCATTGCAAGTTGTCAAACAATGTGAAATTTAGCAAAATAATCCATCACAAGGATATAATTTTCCCAGTTTATTGTGAATAGTTCTGTCAGTATTTTGTCCAAGTAGTGGAGGGAACATGGTGGATGTAGAGGCTCCCTCTGCTGCTGGGACTGGTATGTCTGACATGCCTCACATGCATTCATGAATTTCTGGATATTCTGATTTATCCCCACATGAATATCTGAGCATAGTGTTTTTGGTATTAGATCTTGTTTGCCCTTACATGGGGTAGCACGGTGGTTCTGTGGTCAGCACTGCTGCCTTGGGTTCGATTCCAGCCTCGGGTGAGTGCCTGTGTGGAGTTTGCACATTCTCAGTGTCTGCATGGGTTTCCTCCGGGTGCTCCGGCTTCCTCCCACAGTCCAAAGATGTGGTAAGGTGATTTGGTCATGCTAAATTGTCCATAGTGTTCAGGGATCTGTAAATTAGGTGCATTAGTCAGGGATAAGTGTCCAGTAACAGGGTAGGGGAATGGGTTTGGGTCGGTGTGAACTTGTTGGGCCTAATGGCCTGTTTCCACACTGTAGGGAATTTATGATAACTGACCATGATACATCAAGAAGTATGAACCTCCTTCATGCCGTCAGGCCATCCTTAGTTAACAGACTTTTGCAACTCACAAAGTTGCTCCTCTTCAGGAGGTGCCAGATACAACAGTTCCCACTGTCCTGGTGCGAAGTGCAACAGATCCATCTTGAGAATGCCTTCAATCTCATAGCACAGAGCATTCATATAGAGAGCAAGAGAAACATGATTGGGTAGTCTGCTCGGTGTGTCTTGATGTAATCATTCTGGTCTCTGGCTTGTATTTCATTCAAAGTAGTCTTTTTCTTATTCTTTCATGTGATATGACACTGGCTGGGCCAGCATTTATTGCCTGTCCTTACTTAGCCATTGAGAAGGTAGTGGTGAGTTGCCTTCTTGAACCACTGCAGTCCATGTGCTCTCGGGTAATTCATAATGCCCTTAAGGAGGGAATTCCAGGATTTTGATCCAATGACTGAAGGAACAGCAACATATTTCCAAGTCAGGATGGTGAGTGGCTTGGAGGGGAACTTAATGGGGCTGGTGTTCCCATGTCCTTCTAGATGGAAGTGGTTGTGTGTTTGGGAGGTACGGTTTATTGAGCTTCGGTGGTGGAGGGAGTGGATGCATGTGGGTGTGGTGCCAATCTAGTGAGCTGCTTTGTCCTGGATGGTGTCGAGCTTCTTGAGTGTTGTTGGAGCTGCCCCCATCCAGGGCAAGTGGGGAATGTTCCATCTCTGTCCTGACTTGTGCCTTGTAGATGGTGGACAGGCTTTGGGGAGTCAGGAGGAGAGTTACTCGCTACAGCATTCCTCACCTCTGACCTGCCCATGTGGCTACTGCATTTATGTGGTGAGTCCAGTTGAGCTCCTGAACAGTTGTAACCCCCCGATGTTGATAGTGAGGGATTTGACGATGGTAAAACCATTGAAAGTTAATGAGTGGTGATTAGATTGTCTCTAATTGGAAACGGCTATTGTCTGGCATTTGTGTGGTGCAAATGTTACTTACCACTTGTCACCCCAAGCCTGGATATTGTTTGGATCTTGCTGCATTTGACCTTGGACTGTTTCAGTATCTAAGGAATCCCGAATGGTGCTGAACATCGTTTGCGATGATTGCACATCTCCACTTTGATCTTATGATAGATAGAAGGTCGTTAATGAAGCAGCTGAAGATGGTTGGGCCTAGGATACTACCTTGAGGAACTCCTGTAGAGATGATCTCCAACAATCACAACCCTCTTCCTATGAGGGAGGTCTTACTTCAACCAGCTGAGAGTTTACCCCTTAATATCCACTAATTCCAGTTTCGCTCAGGCTCCTTAATGCCACAGTCAAATGCTGCGATGGTGTCAAGGGCTGTCCCTCTCCCCTCCCTGCTGGAATTCAGCTCTTTTGTCCATGTTCGACCCAAGGCTGTAATGAGGTCAGGAGCG
The DNA here is from genome assembly GCF_020745735.1 of Hemiscyllium ocellatum. Classification (NCBI taxonomy): domain Eukaryota; kingdom Metazoa; phylum Chordata; class Chondrichthyes; order Orectolobiformes; family Hemiscylliidae; genus Hemiscyllium; species Hemiscyllium ocellatum. Next base: position 118,755,190 of record NC_083408.1, read on the forward strand.
GAGTAGCCCTGGTGGAACCCAAACTGGGCGTTACTGAGCAGGTGCTGCTTGATAACACTATTGATGACACCTTCCATCTCTTTACTGATGATGGAGAGGAGACTGATGGGCAGTGATTGGCCGGGTTGGATTTGTCCTGTATTTTGTGTACAGGATATGCCTGGGCAATTTTCCACCTTGTTGGGTAGATGTCAGTGTGCAACTGGTGAAGCCTTGTATGAAGTATTTAAAGAGTAAAAAGTGAGGTCTGCAGATGCTGGCAGGAATGTCTGAAGAAGGGCTCTGGCCCGAAACGTCGAATTTCCTGTTCCTTGGATGCCGCCTGACCTGTTGTGATTTGACCAGCAACACATTTTCAGCTATGAAGTATTTAAACCATGGATTTTGCTTTTAGACTTCAGACATAGTTTAACTGCTGTGCCTTAACCTCTATATGGTGAAGCAAGCCAAAACTTAGTGCTTTTTTTCACTTGTCTTGCAACGGGGCTTATAGTTTGATAGGTCTTAAGTGCAGAGAAGAAACTCTGCCTCCTGGCCAGTAAACGTATTGTGGTTGGTTATCTGAGTGCTTTATACTTTAGGATTGTATCATCTTCACTGAGGATTCTTTTATTGTCAAGTTGCTGGTGCTTATTGCCACTGTGTCTGCATGACCTAAGATGGTGTGATATACTAACGATATACTGATATACCTTTATCACTGTGATTTTTATGTTTGCTCCCTGAACAAAAATATGAGATGTGGTTCACATAATATGAAGAATTCAATGAATTCTATCATGACTCCTAGTATTCACATATGGACATTACAATCTCAGGGATTTGTGTATCTGGGCTGAAGCTCAGCGATTCAGGTACACTGTTGCACGTTTTCCTCTGCAAGGGGTCAAAGGTCAGTAGGTCACAAGCCATGGTACGGTGTTGATATCCTGTAGGTGATATAATCTACTGTAATACATAACACAACAGCAATGATATACTCACCGCGATGTGCTCACCACGATGTACTCACCGTCAATAGCTGCTGTGTGGGTCTTGCCAGCAGAAATGGTTTTGATTTTGTAAATGGCCAGCTGCTTGGACAGAGTTAGTGAGGTCATGTAGGGAACTTCCTGATCAGCCTAGGGAGAGAGGATCAAGTTATTTACCCACACCCCCAACACAACAGGCATTGTCTAAGCATATTACGTCCTCACATATCCCACTTCCCGCCCCAGTGTAGAAACAGTATCAAACATAGCATGCAGAAGTACAGGAACAATTTGTCCCTAGTGCTGACACAGCACAACCCCCTACCAAAAATCAATGTGGTCTCAGGTATTCAGTGTCCAACACATTCAAATCCTTCCAATGATGCCAGTAGTTCTCCAGGAAATCAAGCTCGATTCTTTGGGCCTATTCTCGGGGCGACCAGCCAGATTTCACTAGGGCTGGAGCCTGGCCACTCAACAATGGAGCTGAACAAGGCTTTCAGTCTAAGTGTGTTACTGAATCACAGTCCTTTGAATAAAAACATATTAATTTCAGCTTTGACACCTAAAAATCTCAGCTTCTTGAAGCAGAGAGCTCGAGATGTTCACTTTACTTTTTCTGAAGAATTCTTTCCTGACATCCCACCAAATAAGTTAATATAAATTTTCATGTTTTGTCGCTTCATTCTGGGCTACCCTTCAAAGAGGAAACAGTTTTTATCCTGTCCTCGAGTTAGCTCATTAACACCTCAATGCGATTACCCAGTAATCTTCAAGGCTGTGGTTTAATTCGGATTGATGTGGGCTGTAATCAGGACTCACTTTGATTGGGTGTTTGCGAAGACCGCGCATGTAGTGGTTCAGGCCCAGTTTATTGTACTCGTTGTTACCACAGGCCAGCACCTTGCCACTCTGGGTCATGAAGAAAGTCCCATCAGAGCCACACTGCACTGACACAATACTCAGGCTCATGGGCAGATCAACCTGAAATCAGCAGGAGAACATATGAACCAGCAATCAGTGATTAGAAATCTGTCAAACAGCAGAAACCCAAGCGTCACTGACCAGAAACACCCTCAGCAAGCACACAACACACACAAGAGGAGCAAACGCCTGCCCTCATGGGCAGCAGACTTAATGCAGAGTGTTCCAGAAGCTATTCGGCTCATAACCACTCACCCTCCCACGACCTCCCCCAACCCTGCGCCTGCCCCCACCTCGCTATCCCGCGCCCTCCCCCTCCCCGCTATCCCGCGCCCTCCCCCACCCCGCTACCCCACCATCTCTGTACCCAGCGCACAAACAGCAGCCCTCTCCTGACCACCTCTTTCCCCTCTCCCCCACACCTCCCCACATTATTTTCTGCTTACCACTCACCTGCCACTGCCCCTTCCACTGAGCTGCTCCCAATCCCACCCTGAATCATCTCTTCACCCTCCCCCATTTCCCCTTGGTTTGCAAGGACTCACGCGTTCTGGGTATTTGTAATCCTCCTCTGAATCCAGCCCAAGGCGCCCTGTAACCAACAAACAAGATCGAGGTGAGGAGCACACAAAGTGGAACACTGTTAACCTAAATACTCATTCGCAAAGATTAAACAAATGTTAATTTTTTTTCTTGCAAATTCAAATACAAAATCAATGAACTGAAGCTAAACCACACCAAGCTCCTTCACTGCCATCCAGGCTAATTCGGCCCAGTTCTGGGTGAGGCTCCTGAGGAAGGAGAGACTGGTTGGGAGGGAGAGGGGGAGGGGAAGGAGTGCAGATTTACCAGAATAAAAAAAACACAGAACTGTAGATGTTGGAAATCTGAAACAAAACTACTGGGAAAACCCACTGAGTCTGGCAGCACCTGTGGAGAGAAAGCAGAGCTAACAAATGCAGTGTTAACGTTTCAGAACCAGTGACCCTTCAGACCAGAATCATACTGGGGCTAAAAGATCAAATAATAAGGAGAAACTATACTGAATAGATTTGCAATTCCTCTAACATTAATCAATTAGTGCACTATATTTGGGGTGTTTAAACCACTGAGCTAGTGAACCGAGGAACTGGAGTGACAGCATTCCCACTGAGGGCACGTTCAGGTTAAGAGGGAGATAACATGAGTTTAGATCAGAGTGGTGCTGGAAAAGCACAGCAGGTCCGAGGAGCAGGAAAATCAATGTTTCGGACAAAAGCCCTTCATCAGGAATAGAGGCAGGAAGCCTCCATAGTGGAGAGATAAATGGGAGGGGGGTGGGGCTGGGGAGGAGGTAGCAAAGAGTACAATAGGTGAATAGCGGTGGGGATGGAGGTGATAGGTCAGAGGGGAGGGTAGAGAGGATAGGTGGGAAGGGAGATTGGCATGTAGGACAGGCTATGAGGATAGTGAAGAGCTTCAGGGCAGAGGAGATGACCAGGGGGTTGCAGCGAGAGAGAGAGAGACTCACTGAGATTCTTGTGGAGAGAGGAGGAGAACTTCTTCAAGGTAGGCATCCTTGCAAGAGGATTCGCAGTAGGGTTAAAATCAGCTAGGCACAAGTGAGGACTGTAGATGCTAGAAACCAGAGTCTAGATTAGAGTGGTGCTGGAAAAGCACAGCAGGTCTGGCAACTCCTTGGAATGAGGGGCTGCCTGACCTGCTGTGCTTTTCCAACACCATTCTGATCTAAACTCAAGACAGATGGAGTTAATTTAAAGATTAATCCTGACTGACTTCACTTGGGGCAACGTCAGAATGTTTGAGCGACCCTTCCTGGTTCATATGTCACTAATTTCAAACCCGAGAAAGTCTATAACCTTAAAACTTGACTTTAAACATTTAGACTAAAATGTAATGCTGAATTATAGAACACATTTGCTGCACTAGACAATAAACAGGCAGGAAGACTCAGAAAAAGGGGGGAATTCAAGCAACGCGGAAGATAGGGACCCCCAACTGGGCTCACCAAATGATAACAGGATGCTGTAGGGCAATTAAGAACTTTTGCCTTAGCATCGCTGAATCTGTGTGAACAGACACCAAGTGATAACATTCACAGCCATTCCCTTGTGAAATGAATGACATTATTGTGGTTGTGTTCGCCGAGCTGGGAATTTGTGTTGCAGACGTTTCGTCCCCTGTCTAGGTGACATCCTCAGTGCTTGGGACCCTCCTGTGAAGCACTTCTTTCCTCCGGAGGAATCAGCACAGAAGCGCTTCACAGGAGGCTCCCAAGCACTGAGGATGTCACCTAGCCAGGGGACGAAACGTTTGCAACAAAAACTCCCAGCTCGGTGAACAGAACCACAACAACGAGCACCCGAGCTACAAATCTTCTCACAAACTTTAATGAAATTAACGTGAAATTGAGTCTGACCCTGAAACGAAACTCAGTACTATCAAAAACTTTGTAATTAACGGTCAGATGCTGTAAATATAATGGATTCTTAATACCCCTTGCAAGCGGGTGACACAGAGAGAGAGAGAGAGAGAGAGAGAGAGAGAAAAAATCTTTGCAATTACAAAACCCTGACTTGAGAATTCAAAAGGACACTAGAGAGAGACCATTTTAGTGCTGGGGCTGTTGGAGCCAGTAGAAAATTAACTCTTAGTGCTTATCTGCTATGGATTGAATTTAATTGCATTTTGGGACTTTATGATGGCATTGAGTAGCCAATCCCGGTTATTAAATACAAACTCTGTAAAAGGTAATATTAATGAAGCTTTAACTTACTTGCTGTTCTTGCAGACCACTCTACACACCTTACACAGACTGCCCCACTGTCAATTCTAACTAATCAGATTTTATTACTTATTTGAATTTGAATCACAACTCTGAAAAGAAAGCGTGTTTAATTCGAAGACTAACGAAGCAGTTTAAATACAACCTTACAGTAACATTTCAGCCTGAGGTACAAAATGATTCTGTGCTTAAAATAAAAAGCAGGAATCTGCTCCTAGCTTAAATTATTCTAAACCTAACATTGAAGAGATTCTGACACAATCTGTCAAGAAGCCATTTTATGGTCAAAAGTTTGCCCTCCTTGCTAAGAAGCCATTTCATAAAAATAATGATATCAATGCTGCGAGCTGTGCAAGGTTACCTTATGACATCACCCACTTAATTGAGAGTGGTACTTCTTTATCGGAACTTACCTTGCTGCAGACCCTGAACCCGGCTGGATTTGTTTTTCCCACCTGATGGATAGCTCAAGGCCTGTAGGACTGTGTACAAGCGTACACAGACTCTCAGTTAACCTTTCTTCCTTATGAGTTATTGGCTCTCACTGTTATCTGTCTCATTAAGAACATGCAATGTTTTTGTAAACTTTTGTATAAAGGAAGCCACTTTGTGTCAGTACATCAGAGTAGCCTGACGGGGCACTTGAAGGTACCCTGGGACCCTACTCTCCTAGGTTATTAGAACCTAGTTAGTTTAGCTTATAGATATCAATGTTATGTTGTAACAGTGATGCTAGTAATGAATAAAGGGGATGACTAAAATTAAACTAAACTTCTGTAAGAGGTTTTTATTCCAGACTTCCAAAAAATATGACCTCCGGGACCAACCAAGAGAGAGGCTTTCCAAGGGAATACCTGAGCCATCTCAAATCTGTACTTTAACAAACCTACAGTCCCAGCCTCTGTTCCCTATTACAAACTCCCCCATTGAGTACTTACCATGCTCTCCGCAGCCCCACGAGAACACCTCTTTATTGCGTGTTAATGCAACAACATGATTATCACCACAGGATACGTGTTCAACAGCATGATCGAGGGAGAACTCCACCAGCACAGGCTCCAGTACCTCGTGTCCATACTGACCATCACAGCCGATGCAGCCATAATAATCAGAGCCAAATGTATACAGGTGACCCTCATCTACAAGGAAAACACAAGGGTCAGGACAGGCACCACGGCTATGGAGAGACTCCAATAAATCCTAATGTCAAATAAAACTCTCTGTACTCCTCGACACAATCCACATCAGACACCCCGAGTCGGGGATAGCACAGAATTAGATAACAGAATAAAGATCCCTCTATTCTTTTAAACTGGAAGTAAAGCTTCCTCTATACTGTCCATTTCAAACATCCCAGGTCAGTGACAGCACAGGGTTCGATACAGGTTAAAGCACTCTCTGCTCTTTTAAAATGAAAGTAAAACAAACTCTACACCACCCACTGCACAACAGTACAAGCTTGGGTATAGAGTAAAGTTTTCTACTGTGTTAGCCTGAAGGTACAACTTCCATTCTCTGTCCCATTAAATGCTCTAGGGACAGGGATAGCATGAGTTAGATACACAGTACAGTTGCCTCTGGACTGTCCCCCACTAAACACTCCCAAGAAAGGTACAGCGTAAAGTTCCAATTAAACTGATGATGACACAGGAGTCTCTGATTTGAGATAATTGTGTTGTAGTGAACATGATAGATAGGAACGTAGAAGTTACAAGGAAGCTACAAAGGGATACAGGCAGTTAAGTGAGTTGACAAAGATCTGGCAAATGGAACATAATGCAGGAAAATGTGATTTTTCTCATTTGGCAGAAAGGTTAGATGTTGAGTATATTATCTAAATGGTGAAGAACGTGGAACTGGGTCAGAGAAGGAACTGCATCACCACATGAACAAATCACAAAAGGTTAGTAAGCAGAGAAAGCAAATAACTGGGAAAGCCAAGAGAATTTTGCTATTGGTTGAAGTGAATTGTTTAACCTTGCTATTTTTGTATCCATCAGTTATACAAGGCACTGGTGAGACCTTGCCTGGAGCAGGGTGTACAGAATTGATCAACAATTCTCCCATGGATCGTGGGTGTCACCAGCAGGCTAGCCCCTATTATCCAGTCGCCCTAGAGAAGGTGGGGTTGAGCTGTCTTCTCAAACCGCTCCAGTCCCTGCTCTGTAGGTTGACCTACAATCCCCTTAGGGAGGGAATTCCAGGATTTTGATGCATTGACAGTGAAGGAACAGATTCTGGATTAGTGGTGCTGGAAGAGCACAGCAGTTCAGGCAGCATCCAAAGTGCAGCAAAATCGACGTTTCAGGCAAAAGCCCTTCATCAGGAAACACGACATATTTCCAAGTTAGGATGGTAAGGGGCTTGGAGAGGAACTTGCAGATGGTGGCGTTCCCATGTATCTGCTGCCCTCGTCCTAGATAGAAGTGGTCATGGATTTGGAAGATGCTGTCTAAAGATCTTTGGTGAATACCTGCAGTGCATCTTGTGGATAATACACAAATGCTGCTAGCGAGCGTCGGTGGGAAGGAATGGATGTTTGTGGATGTGGTGCCAACCAAGCAGCTGCTTCGTCCTGGAGGGTGTCGAGCTTCTTGAGAGATGTTGGAGCTGCCCCCATCCAGGCCCAGTAGGAGTATTCTATCACATTCCTGACTTGTACCTTGTAGATAGTGGACAGGCTTTGGAGAGTCAGGTGGTAAGTTACTGGCTACAGTCTGCCTTGCTTCTGACCTACCCTCATATCCACTACGTTTATATGGCTAGACCAGTTCAGTTTCAGGTCAATAATAACCCCAAGATATTGATGGTGGGGTATTGAGTGATGGTCTCAAGGGGTGGTGATTAGATAGTCTCTTACTGGAAATGCCCAATGCCTGGCATTTATGTGACACAAATGTTAGTTGCCACTTGTCAGCTCAAGCCTGGATATTGTCCAGATCTTGTTACATATGAACATGGACTGTTTCAGTATCTGAGGAATCATGAATGGTGCTGAACATTGATAAAAATCCCCACTTCTGACTTTATGTTGGAGGGAAGGTCATTGATGAAGCAGCTGAAGATGGCTGGGCCTAGGGCAATTCCCTGAGGAACTCCTGCAGAGATGTCCTGGAGCTGAGATGACTGACCTTCAACAACCACAACCATCTTCTTCAGTGCCAGCTCTGACTCCAACCAGCAGAGAGTTTGCCCCCAGATTCCCATTATACCAGGGCTCCTTGATGCCACACTCGGTTGAATGCAGCTTTGATGTTAAGGGCTGTCCCTCTCCCCTCCCTCTGGAATCCAGCTCCTTTGTCCATGTTTGACCCAAGGCTGTGATGAGGTCAGCAGCTGAGTGACCTTGTGGGAACCCAAACTGTACATCACTGAGCAGGTTATTGCTGAGCAGGTGCTGCTTGATAGCTCTGTTGATGACACACTCCATCACTTTACTGAAGATTGAGAGTAGACTGATGGGGTGGGAATTAGCTGTGTTGGATTTGTTGTGTGTCTTATATACAGGATATACCTGGGCATAGGATGTAAAATGCTTTGGAGGTAGTTGAGGTAATGTTTATCACACTAATATTTGGAATGACAGAATGGTCTTAAAATGAAAAGTTGGACAGTTGAGGTTTCTATCTGCAGGTGTTGAGAAGGTTAAATGGCTGGATTGAAGCGTATCAGATCCTGAAGGGTCTGACAAGGTGGGTGCAGAGAGGATTTTTTTTGGTGGGAGAATCTAGAGCTAATGGATCACTTTGATTAGGGTTTGCCTATTTAAAGCAGAGATGAGTTGAGTTTTGTTTTCTCTGTCAGATGGCTGAACCTTGGGAACTCTTCCTAAAAAGATGCTGGAATCAGAGTCCCTGACTGATTATAAATCAGAGAAGGATAGATTTAGATTAGATTAGATTAGAATACTTGTGAGATATGGAAACAGGTCTTTCAGCCCAACAACTCCACACTGACCCTCCAAAGAGCAATCCACCCAGACCCATTCAGTTACCCCCTTCACCTAACACTACGGGCAATTTCCCATGGCCAACTCACCTAACCTGCACAACTTTGGACTGTGGGAAGAAACCGGAGCACCCAGAGGAAACCCACGCAGACACGGGGAGAATGCGCAAACTCCACACAGACTGTCGCCTGAGGTGGGATTCTTGATTAACAAGGAGTTGAAAGACGATCAGGGTAGGTGGGATTAGTATTTGAGGTTACATCAGATCAGCTACAATCTTGTTTAATGACAGAACAGTTTTGAGCTGAATACCCAACTGCTGCTCTTTGGTTGACAATGATTGAGTGAGGATCCTGTAGATCCTGATCCTCCTTGCTGCCCACTCACCGGTAACACAGGCAGTAAATTCATCCCCACAGGCTGCCTGGTGGATGGCCTTCCCCTGCAGCTTCTCCACCCACTTGGGTTGACGATAGGAGGCCCGGTCACCATGGCCCAGTTGGCCCACCATCTTTGTCCCGCCCTGAACATTCTGAACAAATAAGAACATGGGCTTGTTTTGGCACAGCACAAAATCTCAGTGCAATTCGCAATCAATAAGGCAGACATAAAGAGCAAGCTGCTTCATGTATCAAACAGAGTCAGCAATCTGCACACAGCAAGGTCTCACCGACAATTCTGCAACAACTCCCACGTAATGTCAGTGACGTGGGTCTTTCTCTTTCCCCACTTCTCCCTACCTCTCTCTGCCCTCATCTCTCTCTCTGTTTCCCCCATCTCTCATCCCCTGACCCGACACCTTCTCTCTCTCCCCTCCCTTCTACTGTCTATTGCTCATTCTCACCCATCTCTATCCTCCGATCTCTCTAGCTCTCCACTTTATGTGTGTCCCTCTCTCTTTCCATCTCATTGTCTCTCTCTCTCTCTCTTCCTTTCTCTGTACAGGTCTCACGCTCACTGACTCTCTCTATCTAAACCAGTCTGCCTGTATGTCTCCCTCTATCCCACTTTTCTGTCTATTTCTTTAGTCCAGTCCGTCTGTCTGTCTGTCTCTCTCTGTTCCAATTTGTCTGTGCATCTGCCTCCCGCTATTCCAGTCTATCCATTGCTGGATTCAGGTTTGCTCGCTAAGCTGGAAGGTTCATTTCCAGACGTTTCGTCACCCTACTAAGTAACATCTTCAGTGGCTCTGATCTAAACTCTGGTTTCCAGCATCTGCAGTCCTCACTTTTGCCGAACATCTTCAGTGGGCCTCAGGCAAAGCATTGTACATGTTTCCTGCTTTCTATTTATATGTTTGGGTTACTCAGACCCCTTGGCAACATGGGAGCCCACAAACCCACCAACACACTAAAACAACAGCTAATAAACACGAAAGACCCGATACAGACAACAAGCAAAACTAATGTCATTTACAAAATACCATGCAAGGACTGTAACAAACACTACATTGGACATACAGGCAGAAAACTAGCCACCAGGATACATGAACACCAACTAGCCACAAAACGACATGACCCTCTCTCACTAGTATCCTCACACACGGATGAAGGAGGACACCACTTCGACTGGGACAACACATCCATCCTAGGACAAGTCAAACAGAGACATGTACAAGAATTCCTCAAAGCATGGCATTCCAACTGAAACTCTACCAACAATCACATCGAGTTTGACCCCATCTACCACCCCGAGTAAAAGAACAGGAAATGACATCACCACAGGAAATGACAGCACCAACCCAAAGAAACCCAAACATATAAATAGAAAGCAGGAATCATGTACAATGCTTCGCCTGAGGCCCACTGAAGATGTTACCTAGTAGGTTGATGAAACGTCTGGAAATGAACCTTCCAGCTCAGCTAGCAAACCAATATCCATTGCTCTATCCCAGTCTGTTTATATGTCCCTCTAGCCCAGTCTGATTATATGTCCCTCTAGCCCAGTGTATATGTCCCTCTAGCCCAGTGTATATGTCCCTCTATCCTAGTCTGTTTGCCAGTGTCTGCATCCCATTCTTTCTCTCTCCCTATCTCAGTGCTTGACTGTTGAATGGACCTGGCTCCACCCCACACACACTGTACATTCCAGCCCCTAACCACTTGCTGTGTTTGCAGAAAAGTTTCCCATTGTATGTTTTTTTAATGATCGCCTTAAAAGGTGTGCCCTCTGGGTTGAAGTTCTTCCACCCACAGGAACATTTTCACTCTGTCCAGGTCCAATCTGATTTTGAAGACACTTTCTCTCTCCTCTCCCTCCCACTATGGTACTCACCGCCCAGGTGTATAGCTCCTTTTCCACTGATATCACAGCGAAATGTGTGTTGCTGGCACAGACCTGCTGTGCACTGCGTCCACCCTTGAATAGGTCCAGTTTCTGTGGCGTGGCTTTTCCACCGCCCCAGTAGTAAACATCGCTGAACTGACTAGTCACCACTGCAATGGGAGGGTCCGTAGGTGTATTCAATCTGAGCAAAAAACACAGACAACAATCAGAACTGAATATAACAACTGGAACTCAATAAGACAATGCTTCCAGCACCTCTGCATGCCCACACTGTCTCATTCCAGATCGGTTCAGGTGGAATCTGAGGGTACAGGGCCCTCCTGTCACAATACGGATGGCAGTACCGTATGAAATCGAACCCCTCTTTCCCACCCATTCCTTTAGCCAACTGTTTACTTTCCTGATCTTATCTCTTTGCCAATTTGCTCAATTAATAATCCAGAGATTACAACCTTCGGAGGTCCTGTTTTTAATTTTGTTCCTAATTCCTGATATTCCCCAAACAGGACCCTTGCCTCCTCTTGCCTATGTTGCTGGTGCCAACATGGGCCACAACAACTGGATCCTCCCCCTCTCTCCCCTGTATCCTTTCAAGCCTACTCTAGATGTACTTCACCTGCTAGGTAGGCAATACATCAGGCAGGCCTCTCAATCCTGCTCAGAAACTATGGTATCTCCACCACTAACTCAGGAATACCCTAGCACTATCATTTCCCTTTGTGCTGCTTGGACCACGGTGCAGGGAGTTTGACCATTCGCCCTGCAGACTCCTTCCTCAGCCACACAGGGAGCAAGTACCTCACACCTGTTGACCAAGGCCAAGAGGTGAGGCTCCACCAATGACACATTCAGGAACACTCTCCCTGCCTCATGTGTCATCACATACTCCCATACTTGACTAGCAGCTCAATTTGAAATATTTAAGCTGCAGGGTGTGACTGCATGGAACACAGCGTCAAGGTAACCCGCCTCCTCCCAGATGTACCGCAGTCTGAATCTTGGCTTCCAGCTTAATAACGCTGAGCTAAAGCTCCTCGAGCTGCAGACAAGGTCTCAGTGACTTAGAACATGGAACAATCCAGCGCAGAACAGGCCCTTCAGAACACGATGTTGTGCCGACTTGTGAACTATTCTCAGCTCATCCCCCTACACTATCCCAAAATCATCCATGTGCTTATCTAAGGACTGTTTAAATCTCCCTAATGTGGCTGAGTTGACTACATTAGCAGGTAGGGCATTCCACGCCCTTACCACTCTCTGTGTAAAGAACCTGCCTCTGACATCTGTCTTAAATCTATCACCCCTCAATTTGTAGCTATGCCCCCTCATACACACTGACGTCATCATCCTAGGAATAGGACTGTCCACCCTATCTAATCCTCTGATCATCTTGTATGTCTCTATTAAATCCCCTTTTAGCCTTCTTCTCTCCAATGAGAAGAGGTTCAAGTCTCTCAGCCTTTCCTCATAAGACCTTCCCTCCAGACCAGGCAACATCCTGGTAAATCTTCTCTGCACCTTTTCCAATGCTTCCACATCCTTCCTGAAAAATGGGGACCAGAACTGTACACAATATTCCAAGTGTGGCCGCACCAGCGTTTTGTACAGTTGAACATGATATTGCAGTTCCAGAACTCAATCCCTCTACCAATAAAACCTAACACACCGTATACCTTCTTAACAGCACTATCCACCTGGGTGGCAATTTTCAGAGATCTATGTACATGGACACCAAGATCCCACTGCACATCCACACTACCAATAATCTTTCCATTGACCCAGTACTCTGCCTTCCTGCTATTCTTCCCAAAGTGCATCACCTCACATTTAGCTGCATTGAACTCTATTTGCCACCTCTCAGTCCAATTCTGCAGTTTATCCAAGTCCTCCTGCAACCTGTAACATTCTTCCACACTGACCACTACTCCACCGACTTTAGTGTTGTCTGCAAATTTACTAATCTATCCACCTATGCCTGCATCTAAGTTATTTATAAAAATGACAAACAGCAGTGGTCCCAAAACAGACCCTTGTGGCACACCACTAGTAATCAGACACTAGGCTGAATATTTTCCATCAACCACCACTCATTGCCTTCTTTCAGAAAGCCAGTTTCTAATCCAAGTGGAATCCACCAGCTCCCACATCATGCAACAACCACACATCGTCTGGACTATCATTTCTAACAGAGTTAATTAGGTTTTGCTTATTGTTAAAAATATTATTCTTGGACAATCCCTAAATTATTATATAAAGAATTCGTGAGAGTCAGCCCCTTCAGGAGAGGGAGGGAGACCCCGTACCCGAGAGAGAGCTAGCCCCTTCAGGAGAGGGCGGGAGACCCCGTATCCCAGTGAGGGTCAGCCCCTTCAGGAGAGGGAGGGAGACCCCGTACCCCAGTGAGAGTCAGCCCCTTCAGGAGAGGGAGGGGGACCCCGTACCCCAGTGAGGGTCAGCCCCTTCAGGAGAGGGAGGGGGACCCCGTACCTCAGTGAGGGTCAGTACATTTTACAGAGTGATGGTCTCAAAAGAATTTTGTTTCTCTACTGAAGGGGTGGTCCTCTCAATTTGGGGGAAGCAGTTGTGCTGGGATAGTATCACTGGATTAGCAATCCAGAAACCCAGGCTTATGCTCTGCTACATGGATTTGAATCATGGAAGGTGATGGAATTTTAACTCAATAAATATGTGTATTTAAAAACTTGCCTAATGGTTTAACCACTGTTGATTGTCATTAAAAACTCATCTACTTCCTTAATGCTGTTTCAGGTTGGAAATCCACCATGCTTATCTGGTCCCATCAACATGTAACTCCAGACCCACATAAATGTAGTTGATTCTTATCTGCCCTTTTGACCAATTATGGATGATTAATAAATTCATCGGTATATCAGGAATAAAAGAATGACTAGGCTAAGATTAGGGCCAATCAAGGACAGTAGTGGAAAGCTGTGCATGGAGCCAGAAGAGATGGGAAAGCGCTAAATGAATATTTTTTGTCAGTTTTTACACTAGAAAAAGACAACGCTGTTGAGGAGAATACGGAGGTACAGGCTACTAGATAGATGAGATTGAGGTTCACAAGGAGGTTGTGTTAGCAATTCTGGAATATGTGAAAACAGGTAAGTCCCCTGGGCCAGATGGAATTATTTATCCTAGAATTCTCTGGGAATCCAGAGAGGGGATTGCAGAGCTTTTGGCTTTGATCTTTATGTTTAGATTAGAGTGGTGCTAGAAAAGCACAGCAGGTCAGGCAGCACCTGAGGAGCAGGAGTATCAATGTTTTGGGCAAAAGCCCTTCATCAGGAATGATCTTTATGTTATCATTGTCTGCAGGAATAGTGCTGGAAGATTGGAAGATACCAAATGTTGTCCCCTTGTTCAGGAAGGTGAGTAGAGCCAATCCTGGTAATTATAGACCGGAGAGCCTTACTTTGGTTATGGGTAAAGTGTTGAAAAAGAGTATAAGAGGTAGGATTTATAATCATCTAGAAACGAATAAGTTGATTAGGGATTGTCAACATAGTTTTGTGAAGGGTAGGTCGTGCCTCACAAACTTTATTAAATTCTTTGAGAAGGTGTCGAAACAGGTGGACGAGGGTAAAGCAGTTGATGTGGTGTATCTGGATTTCAGTATGGTGTTTGATAAGGTTCCCCACAGTAGGCTATTGCACAAAATACAGAGGCATGGATTGAGGGGGATTTAGCGGTTTGGATCAGAATTGGCTAGCTAAAAAAACGACAGAGGATGGTGGTTGATGGAAGACGTTCATCCTGGAACTCAGTTACTACTGGTGTACCACAAGGATCTGTTTTGGGTCCACTGCTGTTTGTCATTTTTATAAATGACCTGGATGAGGGCGTAGAAGGGTGGGTTAGTAAATTTGCATATGACACTAAGGTCTGTAGAGTTTGAATAGTGCTGAAGGATGTTGTAGGTTACAGAGGGACATAGATAAGCTGCAGAGGTGGGCTGGGCTGAGAGGTAGCAAATGAAGTTTAATGCAGAAAAGTGTGAGGTGCTTGAGTTTGGAAGGAGTAACAGGAATGCAGAGTACTGGGTTAATGGTAAGATTCTTGGTAGTGTCAATGAGCAGAGAGATCTCAGTGTCCATATACGTAGACCCCTCAAAGTTGCCACCCAGGTTGGTAGGGTTGTTAAGAAGGTGTACAGTGTATTAGCTTTTATTAGTAGAGGGATTGAGTTCCAGAACCATGAGATCGTGCTGCACCTGTACAAAACTCTGGTGCGGCCGCACGTGGAGTATTGCGTACAGTTCTGGTCACCACATTATTGGAAGGATATGGAAGCTTTGGAAAGGGTTCAGAGGAGATCTACCAGGATGTTGCCTGGTATGGAGGGAAGGTCTTACAAGGAAAGACAAAGGGACTTGAGGCTGTTTTCATTGGAGGGAAGAAGGTTGAGTGGTGACTTAATTGAGACGTATAAGATAAAGAGAGGGTTAGATAGGGTAGACAGGGAGAGCCTTTTTCCTTGGATGGTGATGGCTAGCACAAGGGGACATAGCTTTAAATTGAGGGGTGGTAGATATAGGAGAGATGTCAGAGACAGGTTCTTTACTCAGGGAGTAGCAGGAGCATGGAATGCACTGCCTGCAACAGTAGATTCGACAACTTTAAGGACATTTAAGTGGTCATTGGATAGAAATATGGATAAAAATGGAATAGTGTCGGTGGAATGGGCTTCAGATTGGTTACACAGGTTGGCGCATCACCGAGGGCCGAAGGGCCTGCACTGCCCTGGAATGTTCTATATTTTAAATGTTCTCCTGATTATTGCCTACATCCCATGAACAAATCAAAACAAACTCACCTGGTTTTACGTGCTGATCCATTCAATTGAGTAACTCTGTCCTCCATTGACCTGGAAACAAGAGGAGACAGTCAGGTTGTGAAGAAAAGATGATCCACAATATGTCTCCATTCCAGTGAGAGAGCAAGCTAGAGGGATAGGGAAAGATGGGAGGGGTGAGGTGAGACGACAGATAAGATCAAAAGGGCAAAGAGGAGATATGGTGAATGAAGGGAAGGGTTGAGAGATGAGATGGTGGTAAAGGGGAAGATGGGTGATAGCGAGTGGACAGATGTTGTTTATCTCCTCCTTACTCAATGTCCTGACATCCTTTGCAATTTGGTACAGTGAATTCCACAGACCCTTTGACAGAACCAATTTCTCTTCATCTCTGTTTTAAATCTACTCCTCCTTACCCTAAAACTATGACTTCTCGTTTTAGACTGACCCACATGCAGAAACATCCTTTCCATGTCTCAATTAGATCTCCGCTCGCCTTTCTAAACTGTACTATCTGTCTAACCTGGACAATCTTTTCCCATAAGACAAGCCTTCCATCTCTGGAATTAAACAAGCGAACCCTCACGGGACTGTCTCCAATAAAATTACAACCCTCCTTTAGTAAAGGGATCAAAACTGTACACTGGACCCCAATGTGGCCTCACAGATGTCCTGTACAATTGCAATAACGTTTCCCTACTTTTATACTCCATTCCTTTAGCAAAAAATGCCAAAATTCCATTTGCAATCGTTATTACCTGCATCCGAGCTTTCTCTGACTCCTCAATCCTTTGTACTGAAGTCATCTACATTTCCTCTCCATCTGCTGGATTTTGGCCCATTCACCTAACCCATCCATATCCACTGGTAACTGATTATATCATTCACCTAACCCATCCATATCCACTGGTAACTTATTGTATCATTCACCTAACCCATCCATATCCACTGGTAACTGATTATATCATTCACCTAACCCATCCATATCCACTGGTAACTGATGATATCATTCATCTAACCCATCCATATCCACTGGTAACTGATTATATCATTCACCTAACCCATCCATATCCACTGGTAACTGATTATATCATTCATCTAACCCATCCATATCCACTGGTAACTGATTATATCATTCACCTAACCCATCCATATCCACTGGTAACTGATTATATCGTTCATCTAACCCATCCATATCCACTGGTAACTGATTATATCATTCACCTAACCCATCCATATCCACTGGTAACTGATTATATCATTCATCTAACCCATCCATATCCACTGGTAACTGATTATATCATTCACCTAACCCATCCATATCCACTGGTAACTGATTATATCATTCATCTAACCCATCCATATCCACTGGTAACTGATTATATCATTCACCTAACCCATCCATATCCACTGGTAACTGATTATATCATTCACCTAACCCATCCATATCCACTGGTAACTTATTGTATCATTCACCTAACCCATCCATATCCACTGGTAACTGATTATATCATTCACCTAACCCATCCATATCCACTGGTAACTGATTATATCATTGCAACTTAATTTCCTATTTACTTATAAGTGTCTGGTAAATGGTTAAGGTCTATTTTATTCCGAAAGTTTAAAATATTACAGGAGCTCATGGTAATGTTAACAAAATATATGAAAATGAAAAATAAAAGGAAATTGAAAATAATTATCTAATTAACTAAGACACCTCAAGGTTGGCAGAAAGGATGGTGCACCACAGTCACTCCATTTGAGCACTTCTGAATGCTCTTGTGATTCAGCACTATGGTTGACTGTGTCTGCATTGACTCAGTCACTGAGCTGGGGGCTGAGTACATCAGGGGAAACATTACCTGGATATTACGTACCAGAAGGCAGTCACAGCCCTCAGGATAAGGTCTTATAATTTAGTCAGTAGTCGGGAAGAGGTGTGTGTGCTTGGTGAGGACCCAGAGGCTAGTAGCCTCAGTCTTTGCAATGCTCCAACAGTGCTGAAGCTCTTTCAGCTTGGATGAGAGTGGAGACTGCAGGGTGGATGAGCTAAATAACCATAGTACAGGAAGCCACTAAAGTTGGGGAGCAAAATGGTATGTAGTGGCAGTAGGGAACAGGACAGTGAGGGGAAGTGAAATTGGAAACAGATAAAGTGAAGGCAACCATCAAATATGATCAGAATATGGAATAATGCTTCAAAAACAAAGTTAAGAGTACTCTATCTGTACACATGCAGCATTCACAGCACGTTAGAGGGTACAAATAGATTTAACTGCCATTACACAAGAGTGGCAACAGACTAGGAACAGAACATTCAAGAAAGGATGGACAAAGAGGAAAAAGAGGTGAGATAGCAATCCTAATAAGGGATGGGATCAGTCCAGTACTGAGAGACGACCTTAGGATCGAGATTGGGTGAAGCTATGAAATAGCAAGGGGCAGCTGTTTCTCAAGTTACCAAATAGCAGTAGTAATGTCAGGCCCAAGTAAAACAAAAATCAAGAAATTATAGCTGCATGTCAGATGGACAATAAACAATGGGTGACTTCAAGTTAGATAGAAATATAGAGTGGGTTAACCATGTTACAGCATCGCTGTAGAGATTACTTCCTGGAATATGTACAAGATGGGTTTCTGGAACAGTACTTTAAGAAATCAATTACAGAACGGGCTATTTTGATTTGATATCAAGTAAAGAGAAAGGGTTAATTATTAACCCTGTCGTAAAAGAGAATTTTTGGAAACACTAACCATAATACAATAGAATTTTATATGAAACCTGAAAATAACATTGCTCATTCTGAAGCTCAGGTCTTAAACTTAAACAAGACAAACTGAAGGTATAAGGGGTAAGTTGTCTCTGATGGATTGGAAAAATACAATAAAAGAGTTAATGGTAGACAGACAAAGGTTAGTATTTAAGACAATAAGAGGAACAGGAGTAGGCCATTCGGTCCCTCGAACCTGCTCCAACATTCAATAGGATCATGATTGATCCAATGTTCCTTATGTCCACTTCCTGTCCTTTCCCCGTAAGCCCCGATTCCCTGACTGACCAGGAATCTATCTCAGCCTTAAATGTACACAAGGACTGTGCCCCCACAGCTCTCTGTGATAATGAGTTCCAAGGACTGTCAGCCCTCAGAGAAGAAATTCCTCCTCATCTCAGTCTTAAACTGGCACCCCCTTTAATCTGAGTTTGTGCCCCCTGGCCCTAGACTCGCCGTGAGGTAAGGCAACTGCCTTGTGGTATTATCGCTGGATCCAGAGGCCCAGGTAATGCTCTGGGGACCTGGTTCGAATCCTGCCATGGCAGATGGTGGAATCTGAATTCAATAGAATTCAGGAATTAATAGTCTCATGATGATCATGAATCCAACATCGTCTATCAGTAAAAAAAACATCTGGTTCACTAATATCCTCTAGGGAAGGAAACTGCAATCCTTACCTCGTCTGGACTCCAAGTGATTCGAGCCCCACAGCAATGTGGTTAACTCTAAAGCACTCTCTGAACAAACACAGATGGATAATAAGATGCTGCAAAGTCAGTGATACCCTCACATTGTGAATGAATGAATTCTCTCAACATTTACCCTGTCAAGCCCCTTACCAATTCTATATGTTTCAATGAGATCATCTCTTGTTTGAAATTCCAATGAGTAGAGTTCAACCTGCCTAACATCTGTTCATGAAACAATCTCTCAGTACTAGGGATCATCCCAGCGAACATTCTCTGAACTGCATCCAATGAAATTATACTTTTCCTGATATAAAGGGAGCAAAGCTGCCTCAGTACTCCAGGTGTGGTCTCACCAACACCCTCCATTAAATTGTGTACAACAAATACACATTGACCCAAGACACAAAAACCCAACAGGAAAGATGGTCCAACTGTGGCTAACAAAAGAAATGACATGACTTTTTCAATCAAACAAGTGGCTTAGAAGAAAGCCAGAAGAACCATGGATGCTGTAAATCAGAAACAAAAACAGAAGCTGCTGGAAAAGCTCAGCAGGTCTGGCAGCAGCTCAAAACCACTTGGATTTCTGTTCAGAAGGTTAATTTAAGCCTGAGGATTCAAAACATTTTAGAATCCAGCAAAGAAGGATCAAGAATCTGATAAAGAAAGGGACAAATGACATGAGTGCAAACCCGGAAGGCATATCAAAGCTGACTGTGACAGCCACTTTTTTGTTATGAAAAGGAAAATATTAGGAAAGACAAAGTTCATGTCAGTCAGAAACAGGAGAATTTGTAATGAAGAACAGGGAAATGATGCAGAGGTAAACAACAGAATCGGGATCACAACTAGAGCCAAAGTTGTTCATGGTCTATATAAATGATTGCGATTTCGGTGATTTTGAGATCCTTGAGGCCATGTAACTACTTACCCTGCGTTAATCGAGGATATTGTGTGTGCAAGTGACTGATACTTGGGAATCAAGTAATCAATGGGGTGCAAGTTGGTATGTGAGCAAGCTGGAATAATATCTGAACCAGAAACACACAAGCCTGAACTCCATCTAAATAAGATTTGAACCCCTGCTGTTTACAGGGACCAAATGCAGCTTTTCCAATTTCTTTTAATATTCACTTGGGGGGACATGGGAGTTGCTGGCTGGGCCCAGCACTGATTGCCCGTCCCTAGTTGTCCTTTGAGAAGGTGGGGGTGAGCTGCCTTCTTGAACTGCTGTGTGATGTGGGTTGACCCACAATGCACTTAGAGGGAATTTCAGGATTTTAACTCAGCGACAGTGCTTTCACTGCCCCCTATCTGTTCACTCCTTGCCCTCTGTCCCCTTACAGTCTGAATACACTGGGCCAAGTCACCAAGGAACTCACAAGCGCTGGCTGTCGATGATTGGCTGGTTCAGGATGTCATTGGCTGTCGGTCTCTTCCCTGGATCCTGAAACAGAGAAAGAGACAGCGATGGGCACATGAAGGGGCAACATGTACTCAGCAAGGGGCACTGCGTGTACACCAAGGAGCACCACATGTACACCAACGGGCACCCGCCTACACCAAGGGGCATGACAAACCCTGAGTAGATGCAGGTGTGTGTACCAAGCTCACCTGGTCCAAACACTCCAAGACTAGAGAGCGCATGGCCTCACTGTATACAGTGGGATCCACATCCATTGTACGCGTTCCCTTCACTATCTTCACACAAAGATTCAGCGGATTCTGGGAAACAGAAACATATAACATCAGTACAATGATCAGCACAAGGGAGGAAAGGGGAAAGAGGGGACTGGAAAATAAAGGGCAGGTGAGATAGGGTGGCATAGAAAGGTAAAAGGCCGGGATGGGAAGGAGTGAGTGTGAGAAAGGAGGGTAAAGACAGGTGGAGTCAGAGAGAGGGAGAGAGAGAGAGAGGTGCGGTGGTGAAGAGCGAAGAGGAGAGAGCGAGTAAATGAGAGGGAGGAAATGCGGATGGGGGGGGAGAGGGGCAGCGGGAGAGAGGAATAGGGGGGATGGCAGGGGGAGTGCGGAGAGAGTGGGGGGGGGAAGACTGAGGGAGGGCGGGAGAGAATGAGGAAAGTGGGGACGAGGGGGGGGAGGGGGGGGGAGAGTGGGGAGGGAGAGAAAGGACTGAGAGAGAGGGTGGGAGAGAGGGCAGAGAGCAGGAGAGAGGGTTGGGGCATGCGCAGTAGGCAGGGGAGATTAGGTTACTTACAGTGTGGAAACAGGCCCTTCGGCCCAACAAGTCCACACCGACCCACCGAAGCGCAACCCACCCATACCCTTACATTTACCCCTTCACCTAACATTACGGGCAATTTAGCATGGCCAATTCACCTGACCCGCACATCTTTGGACTGTGGGAGGAAACTGGAGGAAACCCACACAGACACGGGGAGAACGTGCACATTCCACACAGTCAGTTGCCTGAGGCTGGAGTTGAACCCGGGTCTCTGGCGCTGTGAGGCAGCAGTGCTAACCACTGTGCCACCGTGCCGCCCAGGGAGTGGTGAGAGGGCACGGTGAGAAGCAGAGTGGGAGACAGTGCCGAGGGTGCAGGAAAGGGGGTGGCGGGAGGGGGAAAGCAGAACAGCACCGGCAGGAGAGAGGTGCGGGGGTGGGGTGGAAGGGTGCTGTGGGGGGAGGAGGGGGTGCAGGGGGCGGGGGCGGCGGTGGGGGAAGTGTGGTTGGTAACACCAGGAAAGTGGAAAAATAAGCCAGAAGCAGAGCAAGGGTGGCTGGGCAGGGAGGGAGGAGGCAGAGGGAGATGCAGCTAGAGTAGTAGAGATGGATGGTTCAGGAGTGGTGCAAGGAGCAGGGGGCTTAAAGGGGTAAGGTCTGCGAAGTTTGTGGCAGGGGGAGGGATGTAGGGCATTGTGAGTTGACACTCTGGGTCGGGGTTGGGGGGAAGAGAGAGAGAAAGGGTTCAGGTGGGGGATTAAGGTTGGGGTGTTGGCAAGTGGGTGGATTGAAAGGAGCTGAGTGAAGGTTGAGTGGGGGAGTTGGCATGGACAGCAGGAACAGATGGGACTGTCCCTGGCCTCCTACTCAATGGGAGCAGAAGGATGTGGATTGCAGGCAGGACACAGATCGTTGAGGTTCATACCGTTGCATCAAAGGTGCGTGTGAGGGTCAGTAGTTCGAACAGCACACAGCCGACTGCCCAGATATCCGATTTGAAATTATACTTCTCCCCTTGGCAAAGTTCCGGTGACATGTAATATGGAGTCCCGACACACTGCAGAGAGACACATGTATCAGCCAGACGACAGAACACACTGGTCAGAACCCCAGCTCAGACTCACCGATACCAATATCAGCACCTCCATTCCAGGGAAAACATTTCTTCTAGCTCACCTGTACCTGTGAGATTACTCACAATGTTTTATGAAATCACATCATCTCCCACAGTTCTGTCTGCACCACAGTTTAAATGGGATTAAACGAGAGGTCAGGAGAGACGTGGTGGAAGACACTTACAGAGATGCTAAACAACCCAGCAAAGTGAGAAAGACTCAAAAGGTAAGGTGTCACAAAACAGGTCCTTTTCTCCACGCTAAGGTGACCTTGGGTTTTTCAGAGGGATCGTAAACAAGTCGGGCTCCGAAACGGCTGGGTTAGGTCCAGAGATGAAAGACCTTTTCGTTTATACATAAATAGATGAGTCTTTCGGCCAAAGCAATTATGTCTTAAGAAGTAACCTATATAAGTCAAGGGGGTGTGGCCAGCTCTCCAGCTGAGGCATTCAGTCCAGAACTAGCTAGAAGTTCAGTTGTGGGCTATGTGAACTTTGTGAATAAGTTTTCATCTGTCTTAAAACCTGGTAGTCAACCTAGCTAGGAGAAAGTGACGTCTGTAGATGCTGGAGATCAGAGCTGAAAAATGTCTTGCTGGAAAACTACAGCCAGTCAGGTAGCAAGCAAGGAGCAGGAGAATCGATGTTTCGGGCACATGCCCTTCTTCAGGAATGAGGAGCGTGCCAAGCAGGTTAAGATAAAAGGTAGGGAGAAGGTGCTTGGGGGAGGGGCATTGGGAATGCGATAGGTGGAAGGAGGTTACTGTGAGGGTGATAGGCCGGAGTGGCGGTGGGGGTGGGGGCAGAGAGGTCGGGAAGAAGATTGCAGGTCAAGAAGGTGGTGCTGAATCCGAGGGTTAGGACTGAGATAAGGTGGGGGGAGGGGAAATGAAGCTGAAGAAATCTCCATTTATCCCTTGGGGTTGGAGGGTTCCAAGGCGGAAGCTGAGGCGCTCTTCCTCCAGGCGTCGTGTTGCCATGGTCTGGCGATGGAGGAGGCCAAGGACCTGCATGTCCTTGGCAGAGTGGGAGGGGGAGTTAAAGTGTTGAGCCATGGGGTGGTTGGGTGGTTGGTCCAGGTGTCCCAGAGGTGTTCTCTGAAACATTCCGCAAGTAGGCAGCCTGTCTCCCCAATGTAGAGGAGGCCACATCGGGTGCAGCGGATGCAGTAAATGATGTGTGTGGAGGTGCAGGTGAATTTGTGACGGATATGGAAGGATCCCTTGGGGCCTTGGAGGAAGGTGAGGGGGGAAGGTGTGGGCGCAAGTTTTGCATTTCTTGCGGTTGCAGGGGAAGGTGCCGGGAGTGGAGGTTGGGTTGGTGGGGGGTGGATGGACCTGACGAGGGAGTCACGGAGGCAGTGGTCTTTCCGGAACACTGATAGGGGAGGGGAGGGAAATATATCCTTGGTGATGGGGTCTGTTTGGATATATTTCCCTCCCCCCCCCATCAGCGTTCCGGAAAGACCACTCCCTCCGTGTAATTCCTGAGTAATTTTGACTGTACACTTAGTGAAAGAAATTGCAACGTTATGGTCTGGATTGCCTGCTTGAGAATGTTTTGAGTGGTCTGGCCTAGTCCATAGCAAACAGAACCAGTGGAGTTCCACAGTTGGGACCACAACTATTCACGTCATGCATTAACGATCTAAACGAAGGAACAACACAGGAACAGGCTGCTCGGCTCACCAAACCTCTGCTGACACATTTTGCCTTTCTATATTAAAACTGTCTTCACTTACAGGATCCATATCCCTCTATTCCCTTCCTGTTCATGTATTCGTCCAGGTGTTTCTTGAATGCTGCTATTGTGTCTGTTCCCACCATATTCTCTGGCAGCACATTCCAGACACGCACCACCTTTTGCGTGAAAAACATGCCTCGCACATCTCTTTTAAACACCTTGAACCTGTGTCCCTAGTAATTGACCCCTCCACTCAGGGAAAAAGGCTTGTACTTTCCCCTCTATCCATGCCATTCAAAACCTTATAAATATCTGTCAAGTCGCCCTTCAACCTCCTACGTTCCAGTGAAAACAAACCCAGTCTCTCCAACCTTTCTTCATAGCTAAAATCCCCCATACCAGGCAACATCCTGGTAAACTTTCCTGTATCCTCTTCAGCATATCCACATCCTTCTGGTAGTGTGGTAACCAGAACTACATGCAGTATGCCAAGTGAGACCTAACTAAAGTTCGATAAAGCTGCAGAATAACTTATCTATCGTTAAACTGAGGGCATTGTCACTAAGGTTGCAGATGACTCTAAGATAAGTGGTGAGGTCAGTAGCATTGAGGAAGCAGGGAGGTTCCAGTCGGACTTGGTCAGGCTGGGAAGTGGACCAAGGAGTGGCAGATGGAATATAATGTGGGGAAGTGAGAGTTTATACATTTCATCAGGAAGGTGTAGACTAGTTTCTAAATGGGGAAGGGCTTTGGAAATCTGAAGTGCAAAGGTGATTGAGAGTTCCAGTTTAACATGCAGATTCAACTGATGGTTAGGAAAGCAAATGTAATGTTGGCATTCATTTCAACAGAGCTGAAAATATGTTGCTGGAAAAGCACAGCAGGTCAGACAGCAACCAAGGAGCAGGGGAATTGACATTTCGGGCACAAGCCCTTCTTCAGGAAATCACCCTCCCCATAGCCTTGTAAATTCCATTGGTTACAAACTCAGAGTCCTTAACAGCTCATGCCCAAAACGTCGATTCTCCTGCTCCTTGGATGCTGCCTGACCTGCTGCACTTTTCCAGCAACACATTTTTCAGCTCTGATCTCCAGCATCTGCAGTCCTCACTTTCTCCTAATTCATTTCAACAGGGCTGGAATACATGAACAGAATACAAGATGTCCTGCTGAGGCTGAACAACACTCTGGTCAGTCTGTATTTGGAACACTGGGAGCAGGTTTGGGCCCCATATCTAGGGAAGGATGTGCTGATGTTGGAAAGGGTCCAGAAAAGATTCACAAGAATGAATCTGTGGATGAAGGGTTTGCCACAATGCATAGCTGTTACGGACTCTGAGTTTGTAACCAATGGAATTTAGAAGGATATGGGGAGGTTGATTTAAACTTACAGAGTACAGTGAAACATGGAGAAGATGTCTCTCCTACTAGTGGAACCTGGGACCTAGGAACACAGTCCCAGAGTGAAGAGACAACCTTTCAGAACTGAGATGAGGAGGAATTTCTTCAGCCAGAGGCTGGAATTAATTGTTGCAGAGGGCTGTGGAAGCCAGGTCATTGTGTGTATTTAAGGCAGAGATGGATGGGTTCTTGATTAGTAAGGGCATCAAGAGTTATGACAGGAGAATGGGGTTAAGAAACATATCACCCAGGATCCCTCTCAGAGAAAACACTCTCATCTCTGTCCTGAAAGGCGACCCCTCATTTTAAACACTGCCCCCTAGTTCTGGGCTGACCCACAGGAGGAACCGTCCTTTCCACATTCACATTGTCAAGACCATTCAGGATCTGAGACACTTCAATCAATATACCCTTCAACACAAGCTCAGTTTGTCTAACCCATGACCATAAAACAACCCGCACATTCCAGGTATCATCGAGTAAATTTCCTCTGATCAGTGACCTACCTCCAATGTAGTTATCCTATTTCTTACAGAAGGAACTGCACACAATATTTAAGATGTGATCTTACCAAAGTGCTGAATAACTGAAGCAGGACATCCTTATATTTCTGTTCAATTCCTCTTGTAATAAAAGATAACTGTCCATTAGCCCTCTTGATTTTATACTGGACCTGTACACTAACATTTTGAGATTCATAGTGAGAGCACACGAATCCCTCTGCACCTCAGAATTCTGCAGTCATTCTCCATTTATGTAACACTCTTGTTATTTTACACTTCCTGCCATCCATGGCTGACTAAGTAAGCTAAAAATTGTATAAAATTGAAAGAAAAAAATGCATAATTCTAGAAAGATGACTAGCAGGTAGGAATGGAGAACAGAAGAACAGAATATTATTTAAAAGGAGACAAACTGCAGGCAGCTGCAACACTAAGGCATTTCACAGGGGTTGGAGTATAAGAGTAGGGAAGTCTTACTGCAACTGGAAAGGTGTTGGGGAGACTACACCTGGAGCACTGTGAGCAGTTTCGGGTTGGTCCCCTTATTTAAGAAAAATATCATTTCATTGAAGGCAGTTCAGAGAATGTTCATTGGGGTGATCCCTGAGACGGAGGGATTAAAGAATAAACAAGTTGGGATTCTACTCATTGGAATTCAGAAGAACGAGAGGTTAAGACACATCAGATTCTTAAGGGCCATGACAGGGTCAATGCTGAGAGGATGTTCCCCTCATGGGAGAGTCTGGGACCAGAGGCACTGTCTCAAAATAAAGGGGCGCCAATGCAACATAGAAATATAGATGATAGCAGCGGGAGGAGGCCATTCGGCCCTTCCAGCCTGCTCAGTCTTTCCTCACGATCATGGCTGATTGTCCAAGTTACAGCCTAGTAGTGCTATCTCTTTGATCCCTTTCACCCCAAGTGGTATATCTAACTGCCTCTTGAATATATTCAATGTTTTGGTATCAACTCCTTCCCATGGTAATGAATTCCTCAGGCTAACCACTCTTTGAGTGAAGACATGCCTCCTCACCTTCAAATTAAATGGTCCATTCAGACTGTGAAACCTGGTTCTGGACACCCCCACCATTGGGAATGTCCTCTCTGCAGCTACCCTGTCTTGTCCTAGAGTCTTACAGCACTGCGACAGGTCCTTAGCCCAAATTGATCCGTGCCGACCAAAATGTCCATCCACGCTAACCCCATTTCCCTGCACTTGGCCCATATCCTTCTAAACCTTTCCTATCCATGTATTTGTTCAAACGCCTTTTAAATGCTCTTGATGCACCTCCCTTAAACATTCCACTGGCAGCTCATTCCATGTACACAACACGCTCTGTGTAAAAAAGGTTGCCCTTCAGGTTCCCTTTTATTCTTTCCCCTGTTGGAATATTATAATTTCCTACAAGATCTCCCCTCAGTCATCTGAACTGCAGCAAAACCAATCCTAACCGAGTCAATCTCTCCTCATCCGTCAGTGCCACCATCCCCGGAATCAGCCTGGGAAACCTTCGCTGCATTCCCTCGAGAGCAAGAGCATCCTTCCTCAGAAAAGGAGACCAAACTGCACACAATATTCTCGATGTGACCTCACCAAGGCCCTGTACAACTGCAACAACACATCCCTGCTCCTGGACTCAAACCCTCTCACAGTGAAGGCCAGCATCCCATTTGCCTCTTTTACTGCCTGCTGCACCTGCAGATTTAAAAACTGAGATCGAGTCATAGAGATGTACAGCATGGAAACTTGTCCATGCTGACCAAATATCCTAAGTTAATCTAGTCCCATTTGCTAGTATTTGGCTGATATCCCTCTAAACCCTTCCGATTGCTATACCCATCCAGATGCCTTTTAAATGTTGTCATTGTACCAGCGTCTGCCACTTCCTCTGGCAGCTCATTCCATACACGTACCACTCTATGTGTGAAAACGTTGCCCCTTAGGTCCCTTTTAAACCTTTCTCCTTTCATCTTAAACTATGCCCTCTAATTTTGGACTCCCTTACATCAGGGAAAGAGACATTGGCTATCCATACCCCTCATGATTTTATAAACCTCTATAAGATCACCCCTCAGCCTCCGACGCTCCAGGGAAAACAGCCCCAGCCTGTTCAGCCTCTCCCTGTAGCACAAACCCTCCAACCCTGGCAACATCCTTGTAAATCTTTTCTGAACCCTTCACAATAGCGTTCCTATAGCAGGGAGAGCAGAATTGCACACACTATACCAACCGTGGCCTAACCAATGTCCTGTACAGCCGCAACATGACCTCCCAACTCTGATACTCAATACTCTGACCAATAAAGGAAAGCATACCAAACACCTTCTTCACTATCCTATCTGCCTGCGACTCCACTGATGAAGAGGACTTTCTTCTTCAGAGGGTTGAGGGTCTTTGGAACTCCTTGCCACAATCAGCTGTGGGGGCACAGTCCTTCTGTATATTTAATACTGTGGCAGATTCTTGATCAGTCGGGAATCAAGGGATACAGGAAAAGGGGAAGGCACGTGGATGTGAGGAATGTCTGATCAACTACAATGTTAACAAATGGCAGAGCAGGCTCCTCCTGTTCCTCTTTCGTATGGTCTGAACATTGGACAGTGTTTAAAAAATAACAAGGACTTCAAAGGAGGGAGAAGTTCCAGGGTAAAGGCAAAATATGTAGATACATAAAAACATCTACAGGTCTTTTAACAGACAAACTGTAAATAAAAGTGTTGGCCCTCTAGATAGTGATTCTGGTGAATTAATAATGAATAAGAGCCAAGCTAGATGAACTGAACTGCTACTTTGTAACTATGTTTACAACAAGGGGTTCAAATCACATCCCAAAAATAATTATAAATCAGGAGATAAAAGTGAGGAAGGATCTTCCAATATTTACAATCTCCAGTGAAAAGACACTAAGGAATTCTGAGAACTAAAATCTGACAGAAGTGAATGCCCTATTGCCATGTTTACAGATGATGAAAGTAGTTGGGAAGATGAGGATCACACACCGAGTCCACAGAGGGATATTCCCAGGTTAGACGAGGAGGCAAATACTTGTCCATTGGAATAGTATGTAGGAAAATGCAGACAAAAACAAAATACTGCTGTCTGGGGAGATAGACCGGATCACAGGGCGTGTCTGGAGACAGACAGACTGGATCACAGCCCTTGTCGGGGGGGGACTCTAGATCACAGTCTGTGTCTGGAGGAGAGAAACCTGATTACAGTCCGTGTCCAGGGGAAGGCAGACTGGATCACAGTCAATGTCTGAGGGGAGACAGACTGGATCACAGTCAATGTCTGAGGGGAGACAGACTGGATCACAGTCAATGTCTGAGGGGAAGGCAGACTGGATCACAGTCAATGTCTGAGGGGAAGGCAGACTGGATCACAGTCAATGTCTGAGGGGAAGGCAGACTGGATCACAGTCAATGTCTGAGGGGAGACAGACTGGATCACAGTCAATGTCTGAGGGGAGACAGACTGGATCACAGTCAATATCTGAGGGGAGACAGACTGGATCACAGTCAATGTCTGAGGGGAGACAGACTGGATCACAGTCAATGTCTGAGGGGAGACAGACTGGATCACAGTCAATGTCTGAGGGGAAGGCAGACTGGATCACAGTCAATGTCTGAGGGGAAGGCAGACTGGATCACAGTCAATGTCTGAGGGGAGACAGACTGGATCACAGTCAATGTCTGAGGGGAAGGCAGACTGGATCACAGTCAATGTCTGAGGGGAGACAGACTGGATCACAGTCAATGTCTGAGGGGAAGGCAGACTGGATCACAGTCAATGTCTGAGGGGAAGGCAGACTGGATCACAGTCAATGTCTGAGGGGAGACAGACTGGATCACAGTCAATGTCTGAGGGGAGACAGACTGGATCACAGTCAATGTCTGAGGGGAGACAGACTGGATCACAGTCAATGTCTGAGGGGAGACAGACTGGATCACAGTCAATGTCTGAGGGGAGACAGACTGGATCACAGTCAATGTCTGAGGGGAGACAGACTGGATCACAGTCAATGTCTGAGGGGAGACAGACTGGATCACAGTCAATGTCTGAGGGGAGACAGACTGGATCACAGTCAATGTCTGAGGGGAGACAGACTGGATCACAGTCAATGTCTGAGGGGAGACAGACTGGATCACAGTCAATGTCTGAGGGGAGACAGACTGGATCACAGTCAATGTCTGAGGGGAGACAGACTGGATCACAGTCAATGTCTGAGGGGAGACAGACTGGATCACAGTCAATGTCTGAGGGGAGACAGACTGGATCACAGTCAATGTCTGAGGGGAGACAGACTGGATCACAGTCAATGTCTGAGGGGAGACAGACTGGATCACAATCTGTATCTGGGCCTTCTACTGATTGGGTAGTTGAAAGGCAGTCCCCGAGCACTGTCGAAATGCTGTATCCTGGGCTGGGGCTAATGTCTGGTGTGTGTCTATTGAGTGGAGATGTTGCAGCTGAAGCTGATGCCCTGTCAGTCACTCACACTGGACTGGGCTCACTCAGTCACAGCATCAGAAGCAGAGCCAAGGAGAGACGGTTAGTTAACATTGACCATGAGAGTCAACTATGTCTCCATGGTCAATCTTCAGCCTTGTGGTCGAAGTGTCTGCATTCAAGCCCAGCCTCATATATGACGAGTTTCCAGACACCTCTGATGGACTGCTTGTAAACAGCCTCTGATCAGTGACCCCTGAGCAGTGTAATGTAATACCATGCAGCATCAATACTTACAGTCTCTGCCATTGAGTGAAGGGAGTTTAGCTGTTTCGCCAGTCCATAGTCACCCAGCTTGATCAGGTCCGACTTTGTCAGGAAGATGTTCAGTGTCTTTATATCCCTGTGGAGTGGTAGCAGCAAACATCTCACACACAGCTCAGACAGAATAACCAAGCCTGGCAAATCAGCATCACATGCTAAACAGTACACATCACACAGCTCAAACTGCCAACCGATTACCAGCCTCACTACCCGTCTCGGGTCATTCCCCAGTCACCATCCTACACCAGGGTACCATCCCATACTGGGGTCACTCTCCCACACGCCTGGATTGTCTGACCCAATCTTGGGTCACTTACCTCACTCACAGCTCACCTGCTTTACCCGTCCCAATCTCAGACACTCAGTACATTCCCAGGTTACTCCCTGTACTGCACACCCACTTTTACATACAGCCAGTGATCTCTCTCAGGCACAAACACAGGGAGGTCATTACAGAGTTCGATTGCTCCAGTACACCAGAGTGGGCAGACAGCCCTTTGCCCTCCTCCTGGAGTTTGTACAGTTTTGGATAACTTGTTACTTTGGTTAGACCCTCAGCATTGCGACTCTTATACCTATCAGGTTATTCCAGCCCTTTGGTTTGTCTCCAGCACCACCTTTTTTTTGTAATTATCTCTCGGCCTCAATTGGATTATAGATCATCCCTTCAGTTGTTATTCAGCTGTTGACACTTTACTCACACCATCTGGCACTTTTGATCACCTGCAGAGACTTACTATTCGGCCTGTTGACACCTCACTCACACCATTTGTACGATCTTTTGATCTCTCTGCCTGTACATTCTGTGTCTGTGCGCTTCCCTTCACTTCTCCTGATAAAGGGGCAGCGCTCTGAAAGCTCGTGATTCCAAATAAACCTGGTGGACTATAACCTGGTGTTGTCTGACTTCTGACCTCTTCATGCAGAATGACCATTACGCCACCTCCTGCGTACAGATCCGTCTCCCCATACCCCCACACTAGGTACCCTATTGGTAATCAAGTCACTATTTCCAGAGTCATCATGAAGGCTAACGGTTCTATCAAAGTACACAAACTTTTCCCAGTTCCCCAGTGGGTATTGACCAAAGTCAACAATAAACAGGTTTTTGTACTGAGCAAGAGTGAGTTTACTACAAATACATAGATTCTAGCTATTGTGGGACTATGGAAATATAACTCTACTAGTTAATACACTAACCCCTATCTGAAAATCCCCTCCCTCTCACAGACAGTTCAATGGTTCGTGTCCACGCAGTTATAGATTCATAGAGTCATAGAAATGTACTGCATGGAAACACACCCTTCGGTCCAATCTGTCCATGCTGACCAGAAATCCCAACCCAATCTAGTACCCGGCCCATATCCTTCCAAACCCTTCCTATTTATGTACCCATCCAGATGCCTTTTAAATGTTGCAATTGTACCAGCCTCCACCACTTCTTCTGGCAGCTCATTCCATACACATACCACTCTCTGCGTGAAAAAGTTGCCCCTTAGGTCTCTTTTATATCTTTCCCCTCTCACCCTAAACCTATGCCCTCTAGTTCTGGACTCCCCACCCCAGGGAAAAGACTTTGTTTATTTATCCTATCCATGCCCCTCATGATTTTATAAACCTCTATAAGGTCACCCCTCAGCCTCTGATGTTCCAGGGAAAACAGCCCCAGCCTGTTCAGCCTCTCCCTGTAACTCAAACCCTCCAATCCTAGCAACATCCTTGTCGATCTTTTCTGAACCCTTTCAAGTTCCACAACATCTTTCCGATAGGAAGGAGACCAGAATTGCACGCAATATTCCAATAGTGGCCTAACCAATGTCCTGTACAGCCGCAACATGACCTCCCAACTCCTGTACTCAACACTCTGACCAATAAAGGAAAGCATACCAAACACCTTCTTCACTATCCTATCTACCTGTGACTCCACTTTCAAGAAACTATGACCCTGCACTCCAAGGTCTCTTTGTTCAGCAACACTCCCTAGGACCTTACCATTAAGTGTATAAGTCCTGCTAAGAACTACACCTCCAATTTTGGTGTAATCTGCAAACTTACTAACTGTACCTCTTATGCTCACATCCAAATCATTTATATAACTGACTTGCTGGGGGTGGGAACGGATGGGGGGGGGGGGGGGGGGGGGGGGAACGGCGGGGGGGTGGGGGGTAGAGAGAGAAGAGGTGGGGACGGGCAGGGGAGGGGGAGGGCTGGGGACGACGGGGGGGTGGGGGAGATCAGACGGGGGGAGGGGTGGGGATCGGACGGGGGTTTGGAGGAGAGGGGACGGTTGGGGGGAGGAGTGGGGACGGTCGGGGGGGGACGGGGATGGTCGGGGGAGTGGGGTGGGGATGGATGGGGGGGGATGGACGAGGGGGGGGGCGGGAGAGAGGGGCGGGAACGATCGGGGGAGGGGTGGGGACAGTCGGGGCACCAGCAGAAGGTAACGTTGCGAGTCAAAAGTGCTATACGATTGGCTGCTCAGGAACCTGGTCTGGAGACTGAGTGAGGATTGCCTGGAGGGAGATGGAGGGGGATGTACTTAATTCTGTTATTGTAGTTTGTTAGGAATAGACATCAAGTGTGAAACTCCCTAAGTTAGGTGAGTAGTGGGTAAGGTTGTAATTGCTTCCTGGATTATTGCCTGTGGTTGTTCAGGTGGATTGAGTTAGTATGCTACACAATGCCAAGAGAACCTGGTCAGTGGAATACTCCTCCCACTGTCCCTGCCCTGCAGGGTACAGACTCTCCTCGCCCACTGCGTGGTACAGACTGCTTCCTCCGCCTTCCCTGTGGAGTACAGGCTGGTCCACCCTTCCCAACACCCCACCATCCCCCTCCCCTCCTCCACAACCCCATGGGGTACAGACTGCCCGTCCCGAGGTGAGGAATATTCACTGACCTGTGTAGAATTCCATAGCTGTGAATGTGTGCCACCGCTGACACGATTTGGTACAAATACCACACCACCGTCTAAAAGGAGAGACACAGGAGCAACGTCATTCCCAGGATCAGTGAACCTCCGCTGGGGACAGGCGCGGAGATTAGACAGGACAGGCTACCGCCTACACAGAGCATTCCTCACTCGGTGCTTTCAGTTTGGAGTTGTGTGTGTTCATGTGTATATGATTCCTCACACAGTAACGTCGATTGTGTGTGTGTGTGTGTGTGTGTGTGTGTGTAAGAAAAAACTGAACAGCAGATTATCTAAATGTGGGTAAATTGAGAGAGGGGAATGTGCAATAAGACCTTGATGCTCAACCACGATCAGACTGAGAGGTGGAGCAGGCTCACAGGGCGGAACAGCGCTAGTTTCTATATTTCTATGTCATCATTACTAAGTAGTTTCGATTGTGTGTGTCAGTACTCTCACTCAGTGTTTTTACAGTGTGTCGATGTGTTTGTGGCGATGGGGTCTGTGGGGACAAGGGGGTGCAGGAGTGTGCTTCTGTGTGTGTGGGGCAAGAGTATTTGTCTCTGTGTATGAGAGCATGTGTGAGAGGGCGTGCCGGTGAGGGCATGTGTATATGCCAGTGTGGGGCGCAGGTGTCAGGGTGGGGGGAGGCGTGATAGCGCAGGGGTTAACAGCACGGGGGTGTGATAGTGTGTGTGACAGGAGGGTGTGTCTGAGGGACAGTGTGTGAGTATGTGTGAGAGAGTGAGTGTCAGAATGTATCTGTGTGAGAGTGAATGTGGGTGTGAGAGTGAGTGTAAAAGAGTGTGTGTGTATCTCAGTGTGCATGAGAGAGAGAGAGGTTGTGCATGTGAGAGTATACGCATGAGATAGTGTGTGAGATCGTGTGTGTGTGTGTGTGTGTGTGAGAGAGAGATATGTGTGTGCACATGAGGGAGAGATACTGTGTGTGTGGATGAGAGAGAGAATGTGCATGCATGACAGAGATTGTGTGTGTGTCTCTGTATATAAATATTCTCGCTCAGTATTTTGATCCTGTGTACGTACCTCACTCTGTACTCACTGCCTTACCTCCTCAGGAAATAGTTTCCCACTCTGCTGCAGGATCTTATCATATAAGTTGCCCCCTGAAAGAAAGAATGATTTGCATATTTTAACTGTTCACAACTGCAGTTCGTCCCAAAGTACATTACGGTCTAAGAAGAGTAGACACTGCTGTAAAACAGGAACCAGCTGCTGACAGTTTCCACACAGCAAGTTCCCACAAACATCAACAATGATAATGCCTGGATTACCTTCAGGCTAATGTTGACAGAGGGATGAATACCGACTCCAGAACACTGGAATAACTCCCAGCAGTGCCTCCTTGACAATCAAACTGTCCCTCATTCACCAGTGCCCCTTCTGCAGTGCCTTGAAGGTGATGCCTCTCCTATAGTTCAATCTGTGATAAGTTCCTCTGCCCACATATTGTCCCCCACCAGCTGCTGTGTTCCACAGCCAGAGCTCCTGCTGCAGTGACCCCTCCCCTCTGCGGTGACCCCCCACTTCTCTGCGGTCACTCCCACCCCTTCCCCACGGCAGTGCTCCCCCTGCAGTGTCCCCCCTAACAACATCCTGTCCCCACTCACCATTGCAGTACTCCACCTCAATCAGGAGTTTGTTTTCATCCAGGAAATGGTTGTAGTAGGCGATGATGTTGTGATGCTGCAACACCGACAGGATGAGAATCTCGTTCTGTGTGTCTCGTCGCTCCTTCTCTGAGAGCCGAGCAAGGTCAATCTCTTTCCAAACCACCAGGGAGTTATCCTGTTACAGAAAGGGCAGGGATTCCTGTTAACCCTGGCAACTGGCACTGTCTTAGAGGTGGTGGTACAAGGAGGAGCCCAGGCAATGTTCCCTCAGCACTGGCTCCAGTCAGAGTGACAGCAGCCATCAGTACCTCACAGAGAATAACCTGCACTGACCCCAGCATTCCAGGAAGGCAGCTTCCCTTCTTCAGTATAATTAGGGATGGACAATTAATGCTGGCCCAGCCTGTGAAGCCCAGAACAAATATATAGAGCAAAAGGTAGTTCTGGTAAAGTCAGCTGGATCAAGGGTTGGTAAAATTGCAGGACCAGATCAGCTTCATCCCACCGAGATGATGGAAGTAGTAACAGAGACAGTGGTTATCACTAGTAACACTATTCTGAAAGTTTCCACTATCCAGGAGGCACCAAATGTGATCCCACTATTTAAGATGAGAGAAAGCAAAGTCGAAAAGTACAGACCAATCAGTTTGACATCCATAGCGTGAAAATATTAGAAAGGATGTGATACGTAGGGAGAATGGCAAGGTTGAGCAGGGTGAACAAGGATTTAAGGAAAAGAAAATCATGTTCAACAAACCTCATAAATAACCCCACCATCCCACTTATTAGCAGAGTGAACGTTGTTCAACAGCGTCAAATGACCTCAATAATCAGGAACAGGCTGGTCAGAGCCCACATCAACTCCAGCCTCCCAGCCTGCCTCCATCCCTGGACATGTGCCCACTGACGTGACGGATCCACACTGGATGCCATGCTCCCAGCCCTGCACTCATCTCTGGAACATCTGGACAACAAGGACACCTTCGTCAGACTCCTGCTCATCAACTACACCCCCATTTTCAACACCATAATCCCCTCCACAATGATCTCAAAACTCAGTGACCTTGGTCTTGGCTCCACCTTCTGCAACTGGGTGCTCAGCTTTCTGACCCACAGACTGCATCTCCTCCACAATACCCCCCCGCCTGCCCAGGGATGTGTCCTCAGCCTCCCTACTGTACTCTCTGTATACCCACAACTGTGGAGCCAAACTCCAAACAAACACCATCTACACACACACTGCTGACACCACTGTGGTGGGATGGACATCAAATGACCACTAGTCAAAATACAGAAGAGAGAAATGGGGCCTAGTGATGTGGTGCAATGAGAACAACCTGCCTCTCAACGTCGACAAAAATAAAGATCTGATCGCTGACTTCAGAACGACAGAGAACACCCTCCCATCTACATTAATGGAGTGGAGGTACAGAGGGTGGACACCATCAAGTTCCTCGGAGTGACAACATGGACATCTCGTCCTGGACTTCCCACTTGGATGTGATGGTCAAGGTGGCATGACTCAGAAACTCAGCATGTCCATAAGGACCCTCACCAACTTCAACAGGTGCACCATTGACAGCATAATGTCCAGGTGCGTACAGATGCCAACCTCCCATCCATGGACTCTAGTTCCACTAATCACTGCAACAGAAAGGCTGCTAACATCATTAAAGACTCATCACACCCCAGTAACAGAACACAGAACATTACATCGCAGTACAAGCCCTTCAACCCTCGATGTTGTATTGACCTGTGAAATTCATCTGATGTCTATCTAACCTACACCGTTGCATTATCATCCATATGTACGTCCCATGCCAATTTAAATGCCCTTAACATCGCCGAGTCCACTACCATTGCAGGCAGGCCGTTCCACGCCCCTACTACTCTCTGCGTGAAGAAACTACCTTTAATATCTGTCCTAAATCTATCATCCCTGAATTTAAATCTATGTCCCCTCATGTTAGCCTTCAACATCCCAGGAAAAAGGTTCTCACTGTCCACCCTATCTAACCCTCTGATTATCTTGTATGTCTCAGTTGAGAGATAACTTAACCTTCTTCTCTCCAATGAAAACAGTCTCAGTTCCCTCAGCCTTTCCTCGTAAGACCTTCCTTCCATACCAGACACCATCTTAGTAAATCCCCTCTGAACCCTTTTCAATGCTTCCACATCCTTCTTATAAAGCGGTGACCAGAACGCTACGTAGTACTCCAGGTGTGGCCTTACCAGTGTCTTGTACAGCTGAAGCATGACCTTGTGGCTCCGAAACTCAATCCCCCTGCCAATAAACTCCAACACACCATATGCCTTCTTAACAACCCGATCAACCTGGGTGGCAACTTTCAGGGATTTATGCACCAGGATACCGAGATCTCTCTGTTCATCTACACTGCCAAGAATTTTATCATTAGCCCAGTACTCTGCATTCCTGTTATGAGTGGCACGGTGGCACAGTGGTTAGCACTGCTGCCTTAGAGTGCCAGAGACCCGAGTTCTGCCTCAGGTAACTGTCTGTGTAGAGTTTGCACATTCTCCCCGTGGATTTCCTCCGGGTGCTCCGGTTTCCTCCCACAATCCAAAGGTGTGCAGGTTAGGGTGAATTGGCCATGCTAAATTGCCCATAGTGTTAGGTGAAGGGGTAAATGTAGGCCAATGGGTCTGGGTGGGTTGCTCTTCGGCGGGTCGGTGTGGACGTGTTGGGCCGAAGGGCCTGTTTCCACACTGTAAGTAATCTAATCTGATCTACTTTTGAAGTGAACGACCTCACACCTGTCCACATTAAACTCCATTTGCCAGCGCTCAGCCCAGCTCTGCAGCTTATCATGTGCCTCTGGAACCCACAACATCCTTCAGCACTATCCACAA
Organism: Hemiscyllium ocellatum; assembly: GCF_020745735.1. Classification (NCBI taxonomy): domain Eukaryota; kingdom Metazoa; phylum Chordata; class Chondrichthyes; order Orectolobiformes; family Hemiscylliidae; genus Hemiscyllium; species Hemiscyllium ocellatum. The sequence continues at coordinate 118,793,459 of NC_083408.1, forward strand.
CTCTGCTGCCGACCTTAGTGTCATCCGTAGATTTACTAACCCATCCTTCTACACCCTCATCCAGATGATTTATAGCAATGACAAACAGCAGTGGCCCCAGAGCAGATCCTTGCAGCACCCCACTGGTAACTGAGCTCCAGGATGAACATTTCCCATCAGCCACCACCCTCTGTCTTCTTTCAGCTAGCCAATTTCTGAACCAAACCGCTAAATCACCTTCAATCCCGAAACCCTGTATTTTGTGCAAAAGCCTACCATGTGGGACATTATCAAATGCCTTACTGAAATCCATTTACACATCAACCGCTCAACCTTCATCCACCTGTTTGGTCACCTTCATGAAAAACTCAATAAGGTTGGTGAGGCATGACCTACCCTTCACAAAACTGTGTTTGACTATCCCTAATGATCTCCTACAACCTCTTCCATCAGGTACAAGATACAGAAGCTTGAACACACGCACCGAGGGGCTCAGGAACAGCTTCCTCCGAGTTGTTACGAGACTGTGAATGGACACTCTAGCCTCAACTAACGCGGATCTTCCTAACACTGATCACGCCTCACACACGCTCTGTGCAATGTAACTGGTCAGCCTCTGGCTAAAACTTTTTGATCTGTACATCCTTGCTTACTATGATCTACCTGTACTGCTCGTGAACAAAGCTTTTCACTGTACCTCAGTACACGTGACAATCAATCAAATACACTTATGTTGTTTCATTAGGCAAAGTCATTATGGGTTTGGTGAATGGGAAGGGATTAATTTATTGGTGTTATCTAAGGAAGGACAAGCAATGTAAATAAAGGGGAACTGGTGCATGCATTGACTTTAGTTTCCAAATTCACTTGACAAGGTTTTACATCAAAGGATACAATACAAAATAAGACGTTGGGGTGTAAGATAATAGTATTGACAGAGGATTTGTTGGATAACATGGAGCACAGGGAGTGCATAAATAGATGGCTTTCAGTTCAGGAACATGGGAAGACTGGTGTATTTCATGGATTTGGATGGAGGACCTGAAATTATGGTTGACAAATTTTCTAATGACACAAACGTAAAAAGAAATCTAAGTTAATACAAGGTCACGAAAACTGCAGATCGGAAGAGTGAGTGAGGAACAATGTGGCAGATACAGTATAATTTGGGAAAAAGTGAACTTTTCCACTTTAGCAAGACTTAAATGGAAAGAAATTGCTGCTGTCCGAGAATCAGCAGGATGCTGCAGTGCAGGTACAAGAAGCTCAAATGCAGAGGGCAGGAGACACAGGTGTTCACGAAAACAACTGAATGTTTTCATTCCTGGCCTGGGGATTGGAACATAAAAGCAAGCAAATGTCAAGGGAGGCCCGCGCAGTGGGAGGGTCAGCGCCGAGGGAGCGCCACGCTGTCGGAGGGTCAGCGCTGGGGGAGCACCACGCTGTCGGAGGGTCAGCGCCGAGGGAGCACCGCGCTGTCGGAGAATCAGCGCCAAGAGGGCCCCGCACTGTCGGAGGATCAGCACCGTGCTGTCACAGGGTCAGCGCCGAGGGAGCGCTGTGCTGTCGGAGGATCAGTGCCGAGGGAGTGGGCACTGTCGGAGGGTCAATGTTGAGGGTGTGCCGCAATGTCGGAGGGTCAGTGGGGAGGGAGTGGGCACTGTCGGGGGTCAGCGCCGAGGGAGCGCCGCAATGTCGGAGGATCAGCGCCGAGGGAGCGCCGCAATGTCGGAGGGTCAGTGCTGAGGGAGTGCCGCACTGTCGGAGGGTCAGTGCTGAGGGAGTGCCGCACTGTCGGAGGGTCAGTGCTGAGGGAGCGCCGCACTGTCGGAGGGTCAGTGCTGAGGGAGCGGGCACTGTCGGAGGATCAGTGCTGAGGGAGTGGGCACTGTCGGAGGGTCAGTGCTGAGGGAGCGCCGCACTGTCAGAGGGTCAGTGCCGAGGGAGTGGGCACTGTCGGAGGGTCAGTGCCGAGGGAGCGCCGCACTGTCGGAGGGTCAGTGCCGAGGGAGTGCCGCACTGCCGGAGGGTCAGTGCTGAGGGAGTGCCGCACTGTCGGAGGGTCAGTGCTGAGGGAGTGGGCACTGTCGGAGGGTCAGTGCCGAGGGAGCGCCGCACTGTCGGAGGGTCAGTGCCGAGGGAGTGCCGCACTGCCGGAGGGTCAGTGCTGAGGGAGTGCCGCACTGTCGGAGGGTCAGTGCTGAGGGAGTGGGCACTGTCGGAGGGTCAGTGCTGAGGGAGTGGGCACTGTCGGAGGGTCAGTGCTGAGGGAGTGGGCACTGTCGGAGGGTCAGTGCTGAGGGAGTGGGCACTGTCAGAGGGTCAGTGCTGAGGGAGTGGGCACTGTCGGAGGGTCAGTGCTGAGTGAGTGCTGCACTGTCGGAGGGTCAGTGCTGAGGGAGTGCCGCACTGTCGGAGGGTCAGTGCTGAGGGAGTGGGCACTGTCGGAGGGTCAGTGCTGAGGGAGTGCCGCACTGTCGGGGGGGTCAGTGCTGAGGGAGTGGGCACTGTCGGAGGGTCAGTGCTGAGGGAGTGGGCACTGTCGGAGGGTCAGTGCTGAGGGAGTGGGCACTGTCGGAGGGTCAGTGCTGAGGGAGTGGGCACTGTCGGGGGGGTCAGTGTGTGGGGGTGGGGTGGGGGGTGTAGGAGCCTGTGACGGCGGTGTCTGTCCCCCCTCCCCCGGGGCCCGGCCTCACCTCCGTCCTCCGGTACAGGGTGGCCTCCCCGAACGCCCCTCTGCCCAGGACCTTCACCGGGATGTAGTGAACCTCGGCCCCGGCCTCACTCAGCAGCGCCTCCCCGGGGCCTGGGCCGGGGCCTGGGGCTGGGCCGGGGCCCCCTGACTCACTGCCGCCGAACTCCGAGCTCACCGACGCCAGGTGCCGCTCAAACGGCTTCAGGTCCATCGCGGCGGCCGACGGCCCACAGCCCACAACGAGGCCGCACCGTCCTCAGCCTGAGGCCCGAGGCCGCGACCACCTGCCGCACACACCGCCCCCTGGCCGCGGGAGGACCGCGCACACCGCCCCCTGGCCGCGGGAGGACCGCGCTCTCCGCCCCCTGGCCGCGGGAGGACCGCACACACCGCCCCCTGGCCGCGGGAGGACCGCGCTCTCCGCCCCCTGGCCGCGGGAGGACCGCGCACACCGCCCCCTGACCGCGGGAGGACCGCGCTCTCCGCCCCCTGGCCGCGGGAGGACCGCACTCACCGCTTCCGGCGACTGGAGGAGCGCCCTTACTGTCCCCTCTTGTCGGGAGGACCCGACTTACGCCGCCTGGTGTCCGGAGGGCCGCATTTACTGCCCCCGGTGTCTGGACGACCACACTTACTGTTCCTGGCCACGGGAGGACCGCACTTACTACCCCCTGGTGTCCGGAGGTCCTCACTTTCCGCCCTCTGACCACGGGAGGACCGCAGTTTCCGCCCCCTGGTGTCCGGAGGCCCGCACTTACCGCTGCCTGGCCACGGGGCGGACTGCACTTACCGCCCCCTGGCCGCGGGAGGACCGCACTTACTACCTCCTGTTGTCGGGAGGACCGCCCTGACCGCCCCCGGCGGCTGGAGGACCGTTCTGACCGCCCCCTACCGGCTGGAGGACCGTTCTGACCGCCCCCTGGCGGCTGGAGGACTACACTCGCCGCCCCCTGGCGGCTGGAGGACTACATTGACCTCCCCCGGCGGCTGGAGGAGCGCACTGACCGCCCCCTGGCGGCTGGAGGAGGCTGTGACACTCCCTTGACCATGAGCCCCTGTCTGAGCACAGCCACGTGACCCAGTGGAGGGCCTGTGTGTTGTGGTAGTGCCCCTAGCTCTGAGTCAGGAGGCTCAGGTTCAACTCTCACCCTCTGTACGGGACAAAATGTGGGGAGGGGGTCGGGCCGTGTCTGTGGGGGGGGGCCGTGTCCGTGGGGGGGGGGCCAGGCCGTGTCCGTGGGGGGGGGGGGGGCCAGGCCGTGCCTGTGGGGGGGGGGGGGGCCAGGCCGTGTCCGTGGGGGGGGGGGCCAGGCCGTGCCTGTGGGGGGGGGCCGTGTCCGTGGGGGGGGGGCCAGGCCGTGCCTGTGGGAGGGGGCCAGGCCGTGTCCGTGGGGGGGGGGGCCAGGCCGTGCCTGTGGGGGGGGGCCAGGCCGTGTCCGTGGGGGGGGGGCCAGGCCGTGTCCGTGGGGGGGGGGGGCCAGGCCGTGCCTGTGGGGGGGGGGGCCAGGCCGTGTCCGTGGGGGGGGGGCCGGGCCGTGTCTGTGGGGAGGGGGCCGTGTCTGTGGGAGGGGGCCGGGCCGTGCCCGTGGGGGGGGGGGGCAGGGTTCATGTTAATGTTCCGGGTCAGACCGGGGTGATGTCGCCTCGCGGACCCTCCCTGGGTTTATTAGAAAATAACAATATCGCAGAGTTGCTGTCCCCATCATACGGTGTAGAAGGAGGCCATTCTGCCCGATGAGTCCCACTGAAGACTATCCCACACTGGCTGACCATTCTGAGGGCACATTGGAAACAGCCACGGCCCAACCTGGTGCCATCTGCTCCAGTTGTTGTGAAGCTGTGACCTGGCACCAGGCCCTGACTCTGTCAGAGGATATGCCACAGAGTCATAGAGATGTACAGCATGGAAACAGACCCTTCGGCCCAACCCGTCCCTGCCGGCCAGATATCCCAACCCAATCTAGTCCCACCTGCCAGCACCCGGCCCATATCCCTCCAAACCCTTCCTATTCATATACCCATCCAAATGCCTCCTAAATGTTGTAATTGTACCAGCCTCCACCACATCCTCTGGCAGCTCATTCCATACACGTACCACCCTCTGTGTGAAAAAATTGCCCCTTAGGTCTCTTTTATATCTTTCCCCTCTCACCCTAAACCTATGCCCTCTAGTTCTGGACTCCCCCACATCAGGGAAAAGACTTTGTCTATTTACCCTATCCATGCCCCTCATAATTTTAGAAACCTCTATAAGATCACCCCTCAGCCTCCGACGCTCCAGGGAAAACAGCCCCAGCCTGTTCAGCCTCTCCCTGTAGCTCAAATCCTCCAACCCTGGCAACATCCTTGTAAATCTTTTCTGAACCCTTTCAAGTTTCACAACATCCTTCCGATGTCTCACCTCTTCACACAGGCTCATTCCCCACTCAGCCCCCAGGGCACCAGCACCACTGCCTTAGATGAGCTGAATGTTTATGAAGTGTTGACAGTGGGAGACTGGGCAGGAATTTGTGTTGATCATTTTCTCTGGAGACAAAGGTGTGGATGGGAGTTCAGCAGCGGGCGTGCTGAGACTGGGCACAGTCGGGTGTGACAGGAGGTGGAAATGAGCAATGATACTGCAGGTATGGCTCTGTCAGTTAGCTGCATGGCTGGTTGTTATTGCAGACAAATACCAACAGCGAGAGTTCAATTACTGCATTGGCGGAGGTCACATGAAGGGCTCTCCTTCTTCAATCTCTCCCATCACCTGAGGCATGGTAACCCTCAGATTAAAACCACCACTGGTCACCTCAGTCTAATGATTGAGCAGCCCTATGGTCCAGTCAGAAAAAGCAACTTTACGCATTAGATCACAGATAGACCGGGTTTCATATTGACGTATATTAGATCAGGGGTTAATACCCCTATACATTGTATCAGCGATGGGCTGGGATTAATATTGATGCATATTATATCAGAGATAGACAAGGGTTAATATCCCTGTATGTTATATCAGTGATAGACTGATGGGCTGGGATTAATATTGATGCATATTAGATCAGAGACAGAATGGTTTTCTTTATTAACATATTTTTTCTAATCGACCTGTTCAGAAATGCTCCTCTGGAACAGGTGGGAGTTGAACCTGGGCCTCCTGGTCGGTAGACATCAGACCAGAGATGGACTGGGGGTTCAATGCTTATGCAGAATGAAGTTGCGAGATGGATTGTGAGCATTGGTCTGAATGGGTTGGAGTCTATGGTGTGAACAGGACACGATCCAATAAGGAGAAAGAATGGTGACTACAGTGATGACGGGAGGGCAGTATTTTTAGCATTTCCTATTTTTAGAAGCCAGCTGTGAGCGAGAGTCTCTGCAAACAGCAGTATGTCATTGCCTGAGGCTCTGGCTGCTAGCTATTTCTCCCACTCCAGCAGAGCTCACACTCACTCACACTCTCTCTCTCACACTCTGATATACCGCTGCTCCTGCTAATATTAGCCACCTACCAGACAGCCTCTCTCTCTTACAGTGTATGACAAAGTCACAAGCACCCCGTTCTTAAAGACCCTCACTTCCTTCTGGGGAACATTAATGTCTGTAACTACAGTTCCTGTAATTCATAGTCAGAAGATAGATAGTTCGAATCTCTACAGTGTGGAAACAGGCGATTTGGCCCTGGAGCGTTGGAGGCTGAGGGGTGACCTGATAGAGATTTATAAATCATGAGGGGCATGGATAGGGTAAATAGACAAGGTCTTTTCCCTGGGGTCGGGGAGTCCAGAACTAGAGGGCAGAGGTTTAGGGTGAGAGGGGAAAGATATAAAAGAGACTTAAGGGGCAACTTTTTCACACAGAGGGTGGTACATGTATGGAATGAGCTGCTAGATTTACAAGGATGTTGCCAGGGTTGGAGAATTTGAGCTATAGGGAGAGGCTGAACAGGCTGGGGCTGTTTTCCTTGGAGCGTTGGAGGCTGAGGGGTGACCTTATAGAGGTTTACAAAATTATGAGGAGCATGGATAGGATAAATGGGCAAAGTCTTTTCCCTGGGGTCGGGGAGTCCACAACTAGAGGGGCATAGGTTTAGGGTGAGAGGGGAAAGATATAAAAGAGACCTAAGGGGCAACATTTTCATGCAGAGGGTGGTGTGTGTATGGAATGAGCTGCCAGAGGAAGTGGTGGAGGCTGGTACAATTACAGCATTTAAGAGGCATTTGGATGGGTATATGAATAGGAAGGGTTTGGATGGATATGGGCCGGGTGCTGACAGGTGGGACTAGATTGGGTTGGGATATCAGGTCAGCGTGGACGGGTTGGACCGAAGGGTCTGTTTCTATAGGTCTACACCAACCCTCTGAAGAATATCCCACCTGGACCCATTCTCCTACCCTATTACTCTACATTTCCCCTGACTATTGCACCTAACCTACACACCCCTGAACACTATGAACAATTTAGCATGGCCAATTGACCTAACCTGATTTGGAGGTGCTGGTGTTGGACTGGGGTGTACAAAGTTAATAATCACACAACAGGATTATTTGGAAGCACTAGCTTTCAGAGCCCTGCTCCTTCATCAGGTGGTTATGGAGTGTAAGATCATAGGGCACAGAATTTATAGCAAAAGTTTACAATATGATGTAACTGAAATTATATATTGAAAAAGACCTGGATTGTTTGTTAAGTCTCTCATCTTTTAGAATGACCATGTTGGTTTCAGTTCTTTCGTATGTAAATTTCACAACTTTCTAACAGTTACATTCTCATTATCTCCTGATTCTCTCTTCGATGGTCCATATTCCTGCAACATTTCCCTTCTCCTAATATTTCAGTTTGCACATTTGGCGCTGATATATCTGGGGAAGCTTTTAATCGTCTCTTTTTGCACCTCGTATGACTTTAACCCAAAACTTTTGTTGTTTTATCGTAACTCATTCAGTGTGTGAGGGTTTAACTTTTACTTGCTTTTAAGTAAGCTTTTCGCTTTTGCTGACTACTCTTGACTGTGTCATCACCATTTCACACGTATGTGTGTGTGTGTTTGTCTGTCCCAGGGTTCGATTCCAGCCCCAGGTGACTGACTGTGTGGAGTTTGCACATTCCCCTCCTGTCTGTGTGGGTTTCACCAGGAGCTCCGGTTTCCTCCCACAGTTTAAGGATGTGCAGGTCAGGGTGGATTGGATGTGGGAAATGCAGGGATAGGTGCGGGGTGGATCTGGATGGGATGTTCTTTGGAGGGTCGGTGCAAGCCCGATGGGCCGAATGATCTCCTTCCCCACTGTAGGGATGTTTTAGTCAGGGATTAGTGTAGACTTTAGCTATGCTTAGATTTTCCTGAGCACAGAATAGATCCTAAATGTTTAACCGCATATTTTTAAACATTTTGGATGTTTTTCTTGCCCCTTTCCTGATAAATATTTCAGTATAATAGTCCTCATGCAACCCTGACACATCACCTGACTGCTGCCTGCATGGACCTGGGGAGAGGGGAGGGGGGTGGGGGGAGTTGGTTTTACTGGATCAGACGCAATGTTTGAGAACTGCCCAGAGACACATTCCATCAGTAATAAACCCGCCTATTCGCCTCTGATGCCAAGAAGTAATCCATGGCAACATAACATTCCCACCCCAAACCGGAGACATGTTAATTGCTGGGAAAGGGGTGGAGACTGACTGTAACCAGATCTGGCCTGGAATTGTACAGACACAGAGGTTACAGCAGCATTGAAGGTAATATTCAGGACCTGAGTGTGTGTGAGAGACAGAGAGAGAGGGACAGAGAGAGAGAGAGAGAGACTCGCACACAATCACAAAATGTGTGAGACATAGAGAGAGATTAGGAGTTAATTATCCTGAACTTTGTTCCGAGCTAATTCCCCCGAAGCTAAGGGTTGGGTAGATGACGTTTCAGAAATTGATGGCACTTTGTGCTGCTGAGGTAAACCGAGAGCCAGCCCAGGTATAAACTGTTCACTAGAGGCAATAGTGCTCTCATATCTGAGAGAGAGGGTCAGAGGAGAGGGAGAAAGATGAAGAGCGAAAGAGGAAGAGAGAGATGGTATGGGTATAGAGAAGGGAGAGACAGGAGAGAATATTGAGGAAAGGAGGGGGTTGGGAAGAGGATGGGGACAGACTGGGATGGAGAGGGAGCAGGAGGGTGGGAGACATTGTTAGATAGTAGAGATTAAGCATAGTTTCTCTGATTAGTGTGAAATGAGAGATGGTCCATGTTCCACTGCGATCAGCGATAGGACCCTTCTCCATTCACAAAAACCACATCAACAACTTCAACATTTGCAGGTATTTTGGAGGCTGTAGTTAATATAGAGGAACAAACTACAGGAAGTTAGAGAGTCATGCATAAGGGGGAAGACAAAGGTTTTTCCATAGGGTGGGGGTTTCAAGAGTAGAAGGTGAGAGGAAAAATATTTTAAATGGGGCATTTTTTTACACAGAGAGTGATTCATGTGTGGAATGAACATCCAGAGCAAGTGGTGGATGTCGGCACAGTGACAGCGTGTAAAAGACATTTGGATAAGTCCATGACTAGGGAAGGTTTGGGGGGATATGGGCCAGGAGCAGGCAGGTGGAAGTCGTTTAGGAACATGATCGGCATGGACTGGTTGGACTGAAGGGTCCGTTTCCATGCCGACTGACTCTATGCTTCTATGAATAGACTTGCAGAACAGAAATAGAATTGACAAATTATAGGGTTAAGGAGAATCCAGAGGGCATTTATAATACATTAAGGATATAGAGTAATGTGGGAGAGAATAGGGCCCCTCAAAGATCAGCAAGGCAGTCTTTGTATGAAGCCGCAGGAGATGGAGGAGATACTAAAGGGGTATTTTGCATCAGGATTTACTGTGGAAAAGGACATGGAGGATATAGAATGTAGGGAAATAGATGATGAAAAATATCTATATTACAGAGGAGGAAGTGCTGGATGTCTTGAAATGCATAAAGGTGGATAAATCCCCAGGACTTGATCAGCTGTACCCTAGAACTCTGTGGGAAGCTAGAGATGTGATTGTTGGGTTTCTTGCTGAGATATTTGTATCATCGATAGTCACAGGTGAGATACTGGAAGACTGGAGGTTGGCTAACGTGGTGCCATTGTTTAAGAAGGGCGGTAAAGACAAGCCAGGGAACTATAGACCAGTGAGCCTGACCTCAGTAATGGGCAAGTTGTTGGAGGGAATCCTGAGGGACAGGATGTACATGAATTTGGAAAAGCAAAGACTGATTCGGGATAGTCAACATGGCTTTGTGCATGGGAAATCATGTCTCACAAACTTGATTGAGTTTTTTAAAGAAGTAACAAAGAGGACTGATGAGGACAGAGCAGTAGATGTGATCTACATGGACTTCAGTAAGGTATTCAACAAGATTCCCCATAGGAGACTGATTAGCAAGGTCAGAACTCACGGAATACAGGGAGAACTAGCCATTTGGATACAGAACTGGGACAGAGGGTGGTGGTGGAGGGTTGTTTTTCAGACTGAAGGCCAGTGACCAGTGGAGTGCCACAAGGATCGGTGCTGGGTCCACTACGTTTAGTCATTTATATAAATGAGTTGAATGTGAACATAGGAGGTATAGTTAGTAAGTTTGCAGATGACACCAAAATTGGAGGTGTAGTGGACAGCGAAGAAGGTTACCTTAGAGTACAACAGGATCTTGACCAGATGGGCCAATGGGCTGAGGAGTGGCAGATGGAGTTTAATTCAGATAAATGTGAGGTACTGCATTTTGGAAAGGCAAATCAGAAAAGAGCTTACACACTTGGTGGTAAGGAGAAAGTGAGGACTGCAGATGCTGGAGATTAGAGTGGTGCTGGAAAAGCACAGCACGGCAGGCAGCATCCGAGGAGCAGGAGAATCAATGTTTCAGGCAAAAGCCTTTCATCAGGAATGAGGCTTGTGGGCTGGGAAGCTGAGAGATAAATGGAAGAGGGGTGGGGCTGGGGGAAAGTAGCTGGGAATGTGATGGATGGAGGTGGGGGGGAAGGTGATAGGTTGGAGGGGATGGTGGAATGGATAGGTGGGAAGGAAGATGGACAGGTCAAGGGGACAGTGCCAAGTTGAAGGCTTGGGTCTGAGATAACATGGGGGGAGGGGAAATAAGGAAACTGGTCAAGGTTTTGGATCATTTCAGAAAACATCTCTGGGACACCCAAACACCAACTTGCGGATCATTTCAGAGAACATCTCTGAGACACACACATCAACCAAGCCCACTGCCGCATGGCTAAACACTTCAATTCCCCCTCCCACTCTACCAAGGACATGCAGGTCCTGGGCTTCCTCCATCGCCACACCCTAACCACCCAAGACCTAGAGGAGGAAGACCTCGTCTTCCACCTCAGGACCCTGAACCACATGGCATCAATGTGGACTTTACCAGTTTCCGCAGTCCCCCTCCCCCCACCTTATCCCAGACCCAAGCTTCCAACTTGGCACCGGCCCCATGACCTGTCCTACCCGTCCATCCTCCTTCCCATCTATCCGCTCCACCCTCCTCTCTGACCTATCACCATTACCCCCCACCTTCATCCACCTGTCGCACTCTCAGCTACCTTCCCTCCAGCCCCACCCCCTCCCATTTCTCTCTCCAACCTTGAGGTTCCCAGCCTCACTCCTGATGAAGGGCTTTTGCTGGAAACATTGATTCTCCTTCTCCTCAGATATTGCCTGACCTGCAGCACTACAGCACTTTCCAGCACTACACTCTCAACTTAATGGTAAGTTCCTGGGGAATGTTGCTGAACAAAGAGACCTTGGAGTGCAGGTTCATAGCTCCTTCAAAGTGGAGAAACAGGTAGAAGGGATAGTGTGGGGCCTTGTCATTAGCAACATTGTGGTGTGAGAACCTTTGGGGTAGAGTGACCATAATATGGTAGAATTCGTCATTAAGATGGAGAGTGACACAATTAAATCTGAAACAAGGGTCCTGAACTTAAAGAAAGCTACCTTTGATGGTATGGGGCATGCATTGACTAGGATAAGCTGCCCAAGGAGACTCAAAGGGTTGACATGGATTGGCAATGGCAGACATTTGAAGAATACATGGATGAACTTCAACAATTATACACTTTAACCCTATCACTGATTTCCCTTGTTAGTCACAGTTGAGCCACCCTCTCTGGTTTTCAGACTATGGATTCTGTTCAACAGTTTTGGATCACAATGTGTTGCCTCATTTTTCCAGACAGCAGTCATTGGTAATTATCCCAGTTATTTAGTTACTCTTCCTCGATGTTGTTTCTTTACGATACATCCTGCCTATAGTGTGGGGACCAGAACTGCCCTCAGTACTCCAGCTGTGGCCTCACTATAGTCCTGTACATCTCCAGAATCACCTCCCTGTTCTTACAATCTATGTCACAACTGATAACGTAATGTCCCAATGCCGCCTTAACCACCCTATTAATCTGCTGTACGTCGTACAGGGATCTGAGGACAAGATCCCCAAGATCCCTGTGTCTCTCTGAGATTCCCAATGATGCTCTGAGAAACCTCGTGTCCTTCTGAGATTCCCAGTGTCTCTCTGAGATTCCCAGTGATGCTCTGAGATTCCCAGTGTCCCCCTGAGATTCCCCGTATCCCTCTGAGATTCCCAGTGTTCTGCCATTCATTGAGTGCTCTCTTGTCATGTTAATTCTTCCAAAGTGCATCACGTTAAATCAATGTTAATCAAATTTACCAGTCAACGTTAAATCCCATCTGCCACTGATCCCATCTGACCAATCCGTTTATATCCTCCTGTAACCTAACACCTTCCTCTCATTATCAACTACCCAGCCAATCTTTGTGTCATCTACAAATGTATTTATCATCACCACCACCCCACCCCTCCATATTCTCATCTCCATCATTTATGAATATCACAGACAATAAGGAACCCAGCATTGATCCCTGTGGGACACCCACTGCACACTGAGCTCCAGTCACACAAACAGCCGTCTCTCACCACCCTCTGTCTCCTGTCGGTAAGTGAATTTTGGATCCATCTTGTTATATCTCTACCTTTTTCCTGTTCTGAAGAAAGGTCACCAACCTGAAACATTAGTATACCTGGCCCAATCAGGGTCAAAAGTCCAATATAGAATCAAAGAGATGTACAGCACAGAAACAAACCCCTCAATTCAACTCATCTATGCCAACTGATATCTTAAATTAATCTAGAAGCATGTGCCAGCACTTGGCCTATATCCCTCTGAATCCTTCCCATTCATGTTCCCATCCAGGTGCCTTTTACATGCTGCAATGGTACCAGCCTCCATGGAAGATCTGGCCCCACCTCGGGCGGGGGGTGGTGGCTGCTGGTGATTGCAGAATGTTCTGCACCATTTGTGATTCCGCTGATGCTGAAACAGTCCTTAGGGATGTTGTGAAACTTGAAAGGGTTCAGAAAACATTTACAAGGATGTTGCCAGGGTTGGAGGGTTTGAGTTATAGGGCGAGGGTGAACAGGCTGGGGCTGTTTTCACTGGAGCATCAGGGCTGAGGGGTGACCTTATAGAGATTTATAACATCATGAGAGACATGGATAGGGTAAATAGACAAAGTCTTTTCCCTGGTGTGGGTGAGTCCAGAACTAGAGGGCATAGGTTTAGGGTGAGAGGGGAAAGATATAAAAGAGATCTAAGGGGCAACTTTTTCACACAGAGGGTGGTGTATGTATGGAATGAGCTGCCAGAGGAAGTGGTGGAGGCTGGTACAATTACAACATTTAAAAGGCACCTGGATAAGTGTGGACTTTATGGGCTGAATGGCCTCTAACTGCACTGTGGGAATTCAGTGGTTCTACATAAAAACAGTAGCTACAAAAGCAGGTCAGAGGCTGGGAATCCTGCAGCAAGTAACTCACCTCCTGACTCCCCAAAGCCTGTCCACCATCTACAAGGCACAGGTCAGGAGTGTGATGGAATCCTACCCACTTGCCCTGGATGGGGGCAGCTCCAACATCACTCAAGAAGCTTGACACCATCCAGGACAAAGCAACCGCTTGGTTGGCACCACACCCACAAACATCCCCTCCCTCTACCATCGAATGTTTCAGAGTCTGGGGAATTGCCGATTGGAAGTTTTAATTTGCCAGATAATTCCCTCAGAGTCTGTTACGGTGATGATGCCACAAGACTCTCGGCGTCTAACTACACTTCTTCTGCAAGAGTGACTGTCTGAGCATCGGCATATCCCAGTTGTTAGCTCTCTCCCTCTGTTTTTCTCTCTCACTCTCTCCCTCAGTTCCTCTTTCTCTCTCTGTTTGTTTCTGTTTCTCTCCCTCTCTGCACAGCAGCTACCTGACCCATGAGAATTCACATCATTTTCGGAGTTGGTTTGACATCTCCAACACCCAGTGTTTTGGTTGTTAATATTTACGTGTACTGTGTTTTCTGAACACGGCCCACAGTTACCACGAGTTAGTGTTGAGCTTTTTCTTGTTTCCACGCTCCTTTTATTTCCTCCATATTTCTCGGTAAACATCCCACTCCCATCCTCTCAGCCTGAACACGTTGTCTCTGTGCTGTCAACATTGCCCCATGTGTTTGGTTAGTTTCTTTGCCCAGAGACACATTCTGTCAGTAATAAACCCGCCTATTCGCCTATGATGCCAAGAAGTAATCCATGGCAACATAACATTCCCACCCCAAACCGGAGACATGTTAATTGATGGGAAAGGGGTGGAGACTGACTGTAACCAGATCTGGCCTGGAATTGTACAGACACAGAGGTTACAGCAGCATTGAAGGTAATATTCAGGACCTGAGTGTGTGTGTGTGAGAGAGAGAGAGACAGGGACAGAGAGAGAGGCAAAGAGATGGAGAGAAAGATGTAGAGACAGGAGAGGGAGAGACAGAAAGGCAGAGAGGGGAGAGGCAGAGGGCAGGAGAAAAAGAAGGAAAACAGAGAGAAAGACAGAAGGAGAGAAAGTTAGGAAGAGGGAAAGAGAGGAAGGGAGAGGCAGAGGGACAGAAAGATCAGTAGACATGATGTAAATAGACCAAAGTAACATACACACCCACCTTCAGCAGGTTCAACCACCTTTTCCCAGTGACTGTTAGTTACAGGATCACAGAATCCCTCCGGTGGGGAGGGGTGGGGGGCAGCCTTTTGGCCAATGGTGACCAGACCAGCCCTCTGAAAAGCATCCCACCCACACTCACTCCCCTACCTTCTCCCTGCAGCCCTGTATTTCCTATGGCAAATCCACCCAGCTCACACCTCCCTGCACACTGCGGACAATTTAGCACAGCCAATCATTATTTTTCTTTTACTTTTCTCATTTTTGGTTTGGAACTATGAATTGCACTTGAGAACTGAACTTTGAATTGTGAACAGCAGCTTGTTTTTTTGTAAAAAGATGATAACAAGAGATTAAGGTTTGCTTTTGGGAACTGGCTTGGAAAGATAATTCAAGTTAATTATTGCTCTTGGAATAATATTAACAGTCCAGTTCTGTAGAAGGGTCTCCAGACCCGAAACATTAACTTGCTTTCACTGCACAGACCTGCTGAGTTTCTCCAGCAATTTCTGATTTTATTACAAAAGTAAGTTACTGCAGATGCTGGAAGATTGAAGCCAGCTCAGGGAGTGCTGGAAATATTCAGCAGTCACAGCAGTGTCTGTGGGAGAGGAGAGTCCTGGAAGGAACATTCTTTCCCTTCTCTTTTTCCTAGACATTCCCTCAGGATTGAGGGCAACTTCTTCCACTGCAGCTCAAAGGATTCTGGGATAGCTGGGGTAGGTTAAAGGCCAAAACAGAGCCTGCTCCACCACTCCCCACCCCCCCCACCACCCCAAATACACACACACACACACACAGCACACAAATGGTTAATTGAGGTTTCATCACTTGTCCCATGCCTCAAATTGATCTCTGCAAATTAGTGATGAGATCTACCTGTGCTCTGTGCGGTTCTGAAAGAGCCTGCCTCTATGTGATTGGTTACTAGCCCATATCTCCTGGGAGTCAGTGAAGGGTGTTTGACCTCTTTATGGAGGCTGTGAGGACATTCTCCGTTTTGCAGGTTCTGCCTGGGAGCATCCTGCTGAGGTCCAGTTCTGAGTTGAGTCCTTGCTTAGGGAAACTTGACATCAGGTACACGGGTGGCAAGTCCGTCACTGCATCGCTGGTTTGGAGTGATTAGAACCTAAAAGTGTAGTGCTGGGAAAGCACAGTCAGTCAGGCAGCATCCGAGAAACAGGAGAGTCAACATTTCAAGCATAAGCTCTTCATCAGGAATGTGTGGGGGTAGCCAGGGGGCTGAGAGATAAATGTGGGGTGGGGTGGGGAGGGTTGGTACTGGGAAGGTAGATGAAGGTGGGGGGATGATGGTGATAGGTCAGAGAGGAGGGTGGAGCAGATAGGTGGGAAGGAAGATAGACGGGTAGGACAGTTCAAGAGGTTGGTGCCAGGTTGAAGGATTGGATCTGGGATAAGGTAGGGGGAGGGGAGATGAGGAAACTGGTGAAATCCACATTGATCCCATGTAGGACAGCGGATGATGGAGGTCAGAGTCCTCACTTTCTCCTAGTGATTAGAACCTGGATGCTGGGCACCTTTCCCTCATGTAGGTGCAGCAGGCAATAAAGAAGGAAATACTATGTTCATAGTGAGAGGATCCGAGTACAGGAGTAGGGATGTCTTGCTGCAATTGTTCAGAGCCTTGGTGAGACCACACCTGGAATACTCTGTGCAGTTTTGCTCTCCTGATCTGAGGAAGGGTGTTCAGTTCGGAGAAACTTGTTCACCCAGAAGAGTGTTGGGCCTATGGAAATTCTTGACCACACAAAGCAATTGAAGCCAAGATTTCAAGAACGAGTTGGACATAGTATTTGGAGTTAAAGGGGTCAAAAGATATGGGATAAAAGCAGGAACAGGCTATTGAGTTGGATAATCAATCATGATCAAACTGAACAGCGCAGCAGGTTTGAAAGGCTGAATGACCCACTGTTGCTATTTTCCATGTTTCTATATTCTAAAGCTTTGTACAGAATCTAGATTTTTCTAATCTATTACAAAATTGTGGTGAACAAAACATTTTTTTTATTTAAAGAGGTTGAGGAATAATGTGTGTGGTTGGTGGGCATTAAGTGCAGATTCATTCCTGCTCCTATAAGGTTCTCGTGGCACAGTGGTAGTGTCATTGCCTCTGGGCCAGGAGGACTGGGTTTATGTGCAACCTGTTTCAGAGGTACGTCATAACACACCTGAACAGCACAATTACAAAATGTAAAAACCATGCATGAGCAGATGGTCTGTGCTTATACTGTCAAACTCTCTAAATATCTGCATACTGTACATGAATGCAAAAACCTGGCTACCATCCCCCCCTCTACCAACCCATTTTCCACAACTGAACATTGGTATGGGGATGGTCTTTCTCTTTCACAGAATTCCCTCTATCTGTGATCGGGATTGCTCCTCTCTCTGATTGGGACTCCGTCATCCTCTGCTTGGAATAGCACTTTGCCTTTATCTCTGTTTGGTATTCTGTGTTTGTTTATGTGTCTGTGTTAGGTGTTCCCCACATATTGTCAACCAGATTTATTAAGGTGTGTTCGTGTTATCGTTCAGGTTAAAGGGTATTAATTGTCCTTAATTATATGTAAACAAAGGGTGATGGGAGTAGTGAGATTGCGTCTGTCAGAAGGTCCAGATTCACATTCCACCTGCTGCTGGGGTGTGGCATAACATGTTCACAAAGTTGATTAAAAAGCATTATAAAGAGTGTCCAGGTTAGCTGAAATACTGGCTGGATGAGGTATGTACGTTTCAGCAAGTCAATAAACCCTCTCTGCAAAGACAAGGTTCATTTTTGTTTCAGTCTCACCAGCCAGCTTTGGAATCTGGGGTCCTTTCTCTCTCACATACACTCTCTGATCAAGATTTTAGACAATTCTCCCAGTGACCCTAAAGGACTGCCCATCCTCTTCCCAATGACTGTAAGAGTCTTCCTCCCTTCCCTGCTATGATTATGAAGAACACCTCCAGCCCAGGGGAAAGTGCTGAGAAACAAGCAGATTGTCTTCCCCTCCAGCAGTTTTAAACATTCATTCCCAGGTGACTGGGCCAGCGTGGATTGCACACCTTTTAGATTAGATTACTTACAGTGTGGAAACAGGCCCTTCGGCCCAACAAGTCCACACCGCCCCTTGAGTAGCTGCAGTCTTTGGGCAAACCCCTTACCAGGTCCTCAGGGACCTGATCAAATCCTTCACAGTTCCCCTGAAGGGTAGGCCATGTGCTGTACTTGGGGGACATCCCAGAGCCTCCCTCAGTGCCTGGTGGGACTTCCCCAGTTGCTCCCTGGTAACTGAGGGACTCCCCTCTCCACTCGCTTTCAACCTGATACTTTAGCTGCGGAAACATTCCCTGTTTCCTCATGTTGAAATGGACTCCCTGAATTCCTCATTCTAGGCAGGAATTATGTGGTTTTCAGTTTAATGAGCAGTGTGTGAACTACAAGCAGGAAACAGGTAATGTTGGGTTAGTTGTGCCTTGCCTCGGGCTAATAGCACACTCTATTCGGTTGTCTGACCAGGGAGGCTGAACAGGCACAGGCATATCGCTCTGCAAGGTACAGATAGCTGGAGGCCATTCTCTTAGACACTGATGCAATCAAAGTGCAATTGGCAAGGAGCCCTGATTTTTGGAAGGTACTGGAAGAACGGGGTGTGGGGTTTGAGCAGTTGTGGTTGTAATGTTTCTGTTTGAGGTTTGGTCAGGGTGTGCCTTACTCAAGTATGTACAGCTCTCATGTGGGCATAATTTCTTTTCATCTACATTCCCAATCACTGATTGTGTATGGAATCAGACAGAAGAATCCATTTCTCTACAGCATTATAAACAAAACACTATCACTCATCAGACAGTGTTTAAACACTCCCATTGCTGAGAAACCTACAACACAGTTTTGAGTTTTTGTTTGCCCAATCAAAGTTACTTCCTAAACCTAAGCCCAGAGATCACAGGAACAGTTAATGACAGGAGAGCTTTCGGATCACAAATCTGTGCACAGCTCAGTCTATCCTGCTCAATCTACACAGCTACCAATGAGGGTCCAAACCACAGCAGGTCTGAGGCCAGGTCAGAAACCTTCAAGGCTCCATTGTAAGGTTTACTCCCACAGACAAATGGTCTAGTTGACTGCAGTGCTACAGTTATACCCTGCCCAGGTCCAGAATTAGATTAACCATCTCTCGCACCAGTAACTCAAAGCTTCCAATTTTGAACCAATTTGTAACCCAAAGAGATTCTCACAATATCTCCTATGGGAGTTAGCTTGTTCAACTGCTAAGCAGTGTCTATAGGAGCTCTTCATGATTACGACAACTCATGTAGGAGTGAGCTGTTTGCAGCAGAGACACACACACATGTCCCAGTGAAAAGGGGTTACACACATTGGTGGTGCATACTTCAGGAACAGCTGTTTTCATGTCAGATGCTGATCTTTTCATTACCTGGGGCTCCTTAAATACTGGACAATGGATTCCAGCCAGGAGATCTTGCTTCATCGCTGTCACATTAAAACTCATAGACTGTGCAATCCACGCTGGCCCAGCCACCTGGGAAATAATGTTTTAAAACTGCTGGAGGGGAAGAGAATCTGCTTATTTCTCACCACTTTCCTCTGGGCTGGAGGTGTTCTTCATAACCATGGCAGGGAATGGAGGAAGACTCTTACAGCAGGAGGCCATGCGGCCATTGTGACTACATTAGTCAACAGAGATCCGGCAAACAGTTCTGGCAAAACTTCAAATAAATGCAAAATACTATAGACATGTGCAATCTGAAACAAACACAAAGCGTTCTGGAGAAACTCAGCGGGTCTGACATAATCTTCTGCCATGCAGTTCTGAAGAAGTCTTCTCCGACTAGAAGCATGTCTCCAAATTGGCTGCCAGATCTGCTGAGTTTCTCCAGCATTCTCCATGCTTGTTTCAGCATAACCTGCCTGCTCTTGTATTCTATACCTCAGCTAATAAAGGTAAGTATTTCAATTGCTTTCTTGTGGAGGTGCTGGTGTTGATTTGGGGTGGATACGGTCAGATGTCAGACAACACCAGGTTACAGTCCAGCAGGTTCATTTGAAATCACAAGGTTTTGGAGCATTTGCTGCATGCCTTCTTAACCATTTTACCAAACTGCCCTTCAATCTTCGGTGCAAATGCTGCATCAAGGACCCTTTGATCTTCAATATTTTCCAGGGTCCTACATTCACAGTGTAATCTCTTGCATTGCTTGCCCTCCCTAATGCATTACCTCCCACCTTTCCAGGTTGAGTTCCATTTACCCATCCCACCTGTATATTAGACACCTTATCACAAGCCTTGCTAAAGTCCATGTAGACCACATCAAATTCATTGCTCTTATCAACACTAATGGCTACCTCTTCAACATGTTAATCAAATCTGTTAAATATAACCCTCCCTTAACAAATCTATGTCATCCATGAATAATTCATGTCTCTCCAAGTGCAGATATATTCTGACCCTCAGAATTCTTTCTAATACCCTCCTTATCATTGAAGTTAGACTGACTGGGCTATAATTTCCTAGTGTATCCCTCCCTCCCTTTTTAGCAGAATGGGACGATGTCAGCAGTTCCAACTGCAAAAGCTCCTATAGATACGTGGAGAGAAAAAGACTGGCAAAGACCAATATAGGTCCCTTGCAGTTGGAATTGGGTGAATTCATAATGGACACCAAAGAGACAGCAGACCAGGTGAACAAATACTTTAGATCTGTTTTCACTCAGGAGGGAGCAGGGAGAGAGAAAATGGGTGATGAAGGGCTGGTGAGCCTGACATCAGCGTGGGGACAATGCTGGAGTCAATCATTAAGGATGTAATAACGGAGCATTGGGAGAGAGGTGACAGAATCAGGCCCAGTCAGCATGGATTCACTGAAGGGAAATCATGCTTGACACATCTTCTGGAATGTTTTGAGGATGTGACCAACAGAGTGGATGAGAGTGAATCAGTAGATGTTGTGTATCTGGATTTTCCAAAAGGCTTTTGACAAGCTTCCATGTAAGAGATGAGTTAAAAAAAAATTAAAGTTCATGGTATAGCAGGTAATGTATTGACATGGATAGAGAGTTGAAATAAACGGGTCCTTTTCAGAGTGACAGTGATGATGGGGTACCGCAGGGTTCAGTGCTGGGACCCCAGCTGTATACGATATACCTGAATGATTGGATGAAGGAGCTGAATGCAGTTTCTCCCCATTTGCAGTGACACTAAGCTGGGTGGCAGTGGGTGCTGTGGGGAGGATGCTAAGAGGCTGCAGGGTGACTTGGACAGACTGGCTGAATGGGCAGATACTTGGTAAATGTAATATAATGTGGATAAATGTGAGGTCATCCATTTTGGTCACAAAAACGGAAGGCAGGTTATTATGTGAATGGTGGCAGTTTAGGAGAAGATGAGTTGCAGCGAGACCTGGGTGTCATGGTGGGACAGTTGCTGAAGGTTGGCAGGCAGGTGCAGCAGGCAGTGAGGACAGCTAATGGCATGTTCTCCTTCATAGCAAGAGGATGAGAATATTGGAGTAAGGAGGTCTTGTTGCAGTTACACAGGGCCTTGGTGAGGCCACACCTTCAGGATTGTGTGCAGTTTTGGTCTCCGAGTCTGAGGAAGAACATCCTTGCTCCTGAGGGAGTCCAGCGAAGGTTGACCAGACTGACTCCCGGGATGGCAGGACTGACAGATGGGGAAAGACTGGATTGACTGGGCTGGGCTTGTACTCACTGGCATTTACAAGAATGGGGATGGAATCTCACAGAAACATATAAAATCCTGATGGGTCTGGACAGACTAGATGTAGGAAGAATGTACCCGATGTTGGGGAAATCCAGAAGGGGCCTCAGTCTAAGGATAAGGGGTAAGCCATTCAGGACTGAAATGAGGAAGAATTTCTTCACTCAGAGAGCTGTGAACCTGTGGAATTCTCTCCCACAGGAAGCTGTTGGGGCCAGTTCATTAGATAGATTCAAGAGGGAGCTGTATTGGGCCCCTGGGGCGAAAGGGATCAAGGGGTATGGAGAGAGAGTGGGAATGGGATACTGAGATTGCATGATTAGCCATGATCATATTGAATGGTGGTACAGGTTCAAAGGGCTGAATGGCCTACTCCTGCAGCTATTTTCTATTTTTTTTAGATTAGATTAGATTACTTAGTGTGGAAACAGGCCCTTCGGCCCAACAAGTCCATACCGACCCGCCCCCAAACGCAACCCACCCATATCTCTACATTCACCTCTTACCTAACACTACGGGCAATTTAGCATGGCCAATTCACCTGACCCGCACATCTTTGGACTGTGGGAGGAAACCGGAGCACCCAGAGGAAACCCACGCAGACACGGGGAGAATGTGCAAACTCCACACAGTCAGTTGCCTGAGGTGGGAATTGAACCCGGGTCTTCGGCGCTTTGTCACCGTGCCACCTACGTTTCTCCAGTCCTCTAAACACCTCACATTTCATCAGAGAGAATTTGACAATTACTGCTAGGGCCTGATATCTCCTTCCTTGCCTTTTTCAACAATTTGTGATACATCTCATCCAGGCCTACTTTGAAGCTTGCTATAACTACTAGTACATCCTCTCTCTCTCTCTCTCTCCCTCTCACTCTGTTAATTTCTTCCACTTTCTTAGTGAGGACCCGGTGCATTAATTTTACTTGCCTGTTTAATCCAAGTCTTTCCATGAGATGTTTCCATAATTGACGCTGACCAGCCATCCAATGCCCTCCTCTGAGCAACCACTCTGCCTGCTGGAGCAGATCTGCCCTGAAGACTGAACTGTGATGTCATACCTGAACTGCAGAAAGACTTACTATTTTATGGTTGTATGGGACTTGCGTGTTGCTGAAAAAAAAACATTTTGTTGAAGCTTTTCATCTTCACTCATCAGGACACCTTGCAAGAATACCAACTCATTGGGGGAAACCAATGTTCAATGTTTGAGAGAAGAGTGCTGATTGGTTGGGAGTTGTACTCTGATTGATGGAGGCATTGCCATGGAGAATGCATCCATTAATGACAATTAAGATTTGGAGTCCTGAGCCTTGTGGAGAACTTCACTGCTTTCTGTGTCACAAATTTACAAGAGGAACAGTCAAACATGGGTTGAAAGACAAAATTGTCATTCATCTCTTGATTGCTGAGACCATAACAGATTCAATTTGTCAGCTACTGACTTAACTCATCAATTGGAACAAACATCCCAGCAGATTCTAATTAACATCATTGTGACCTTCTCTTGCAATGTGCAAATGCTGCATCACACATGACTGATGTGGGTAACCACAATCTCCAGACTGCAGGTTGTTTCTTTACCCAGAGAAACACAGCAAGCTATGCAAAACCTGCAAACCATGACGAAATGGTTCCATGCATAACAGGGGGACCCAGGTAACCGAGGAACAAACTCTTCTGTGGGTTAAGGCAAGACCCTATGTGTGGGTGCTAAACATAGGGGAGAGCTGCAGTCAGCTCTTGTTACTTCCTGTGTATCAGGATTGTTTTAGTGTGTATTCAAAACTAGAATTATGTGAATTTCAACAGGACATTGCAACATCTCAAAGAGCTGGGCTGTGGCCAATTCTGAGCTCTTCAGCAGGGTGTGGTTTTTCTATTGTAGTCGGATCACCAATACTGATTCCGTCAGTTTGACCCATTCAGATTCATTCCAAACAGCTGATCTTTAAGCACTTTCTGCTACTGGCTGCCCTGTAATACAATATTTGCAAAACACAAATGGGTAATATCTCCCTAGTTGCTGTTTGAGTAAAGTCAAAAGTCACACGTCACCAGGTTATAGTCCAACAGATTGATTTGAAATCACAGGTGGTGAAGGAGCAGCAGTCTGAATAAACCTGTTGGACTATAACCTGGTATTGTGTGACTTCTGATTTTGTGCACCCCAGTCCAACACTGGCACTTCCACATCGTGGCTGTTTGAGGAGAAATTGGCAGAACCAGAACGATGCAGAGCATAAAGGTATCCCGATTCCCTCAATGTAGTGTTATTTAACAGCTCATGATCTTCACTTGTAACCCCCTTGTTCAAGAAAGGATCAAGACAAAAGATGGAAAATTATAGGCCAATTAGCCTAACCTCGGTTGTTGGTAAAATTCTAGAGTCCATCATTAAGGATGAGGTTTCTAAATTCTTGGAAGAGCAGAGTCTGATTAGAAGATGTCAACATGGATTTAGTAAGTGGAGGTCATGTCTGACAAACCTGTTGGAATTCTTTGAAGAGGTGACAAGTAGGTTAGACCAGGGAAACCCATGGATGTGGTCTATCTAGACTTCCAAAAGGCCTTTGATAAGGTGCCATACGGGAGGCTGCTGAGCAAGGTGAGGGCCCATGGTGTTCGAGGTGAGTTACTGGGATGGATTGAGGATTGGCTGTCTGACAGAAGGCAGAGAGTTGGGATAAAAGGTTCTTTTTTGGAATGGCAGCCGGTGACAAGCGCAGGGTTCAGTGTTGGGGCCACAGCTGTTCACATTATATACTAATGATCTGGATGAAGGAAGTTTGCCGATGATACGAAGTTAGGTGGACAGGCAGGTAGTACTGAGGAAGTGGGGAGGCTACAGAAGGATCTAGACAGTTTGGGAGAGTGGTCCAGGAAATGGCTGATGGAATTCGATGTGAGCAAATGCAAGGTCTTGCACTTTGGAAAAAAGAATAAAAGCATAGTCTACTTTCTAAACGGTGAGAAAATTCGTAAAGCCAAATTACAAAGGGATTTGGGAGTGCTAGTCGAGGATTCTCTAAAGGTAAACATGCAGGTTGAGTCCGTGATTAAGAAAGCGAATGCAATGTTGTCTTTTATCTCAAGAGGATTGGAATATAAAAGCACCGTTGTGCTACTGAGACTGTATAAAGCTCTGGTTAGGCCCCATTTGGAGTACTGTGTCCAGTTTTGGTCCCCACACCTCAGGAAGGACATACTGGCACTGGAGCGTGTCCAGCGGAGATTCACACGGATGATCCCTGGAATGATAGGTCTAACAAACGAGGAACGGCTGAGGATCCTGGGATTGTATTCATTGGAGTTTAGAAGATTAAGGGGAGATTTAATAGAGATGTACAAGATAATACATGGCTTGGAAAGGGTGGACGCTAGGAAATTGTTTCCGTTAGGAGAGGAGACTAGGTCCCGTGGACACAGCCTTAGAATTAGAGGGGGTCAATTCAGAACAGAAATGCGGAGACATTTCTTCAGCCAGAGAGTGGTGGGCCTGTGGAATTCATTGCCGCAGAGTGCAGTGGAGGCCGGGATGCTAAATGTCTTCAAGGCAGAGATTGATAAATTCTTGATGTCACAAGGAATTAAGGGCTACGGGGAGAATGCGGGTAAGTGGAGTTGAAATGCCCATCAGCCATGATTGAATGGCGGAGTGGACTCGATGGGCCGAATGGCCTTACTTCCACTCCTATGGTCTTATGGTCTTTCACTATGCCCCTGGCAATTCAGAGGCAGTTTTTTAAAGGTTCCTTTGTGGGATGTGGGTCTCACTGGGCGGCCAGCATTTATTGTCCTTCCCTCGTTGCCTCTTGATTTCAAAGTAGGTTGACTTGGATGATCCCTGACTTGGATGATCCCTGACTTGGATGATCCCTGACATGGAGGATTGCCTTATGAGCAAAGGTTAGACAGGTTGGGACTCGAATCGATGGAGCTTAGAAGAATGAGAAGAGACTTAATTAAAACATAACAGATTCTTAAGGGGCTTGACGGGCTAAATGCTGAGAGGATGTTTCCCCTCATAGGGGGAGTCTAGGACCAGAGCGTATAGTCTCAGTTTAAAGGAGCACCAATTTAAGACTCCAATGAGGAGGAATTTCTACTTTCAGAGGGTTGTGAGCCTTTGGAACTCCTTGCCCCAGAGAACGGTAGGGGCAGAGTCTTTCTGTATATTTAAGGCTGAGACAGATAGATCCTTGATCAGTCAAGGAATCACGAGAAATGGGAAAACGTAGGGAAATGGACATAAGGAATGTCAGATTGGCCATGATCTTATTGAATGGCGGACCAGGCTTGAGGGACTGAACAGCCAACTCCTGATCATATTTCTGATGGTCTTATAGAGTATTAACAATTCATTTCACTTCTTTATACAGGTGATCACTCCTTTAACAGATTTAATCCTATTTTTCTGTTTTAACGTACTACATTTTATTTTGAACAGGGACAAATTGATCATCAAAAGATGAAAACTTAAGGGTTCGAGAGAAAATGCAGAAAAACACTGTAATACTTGGAAGGAAATGTTCAGTTTACTGGACATCCATTTTGAATGATACAAG
Source organism: Hemiscyllium ocellatum (assembly GCF_020745735.1). NCBI lineage: Eukaryota > Metazoa > Chordata > Chondrichthyes > Orectolobiformes > Hemiscylliidae > Hemiscyllium > Hemiscyllium ocellatum. The sequence goes on from NC_083408.1 coordinate 118,819,455, forward strand.
TTGAGTATTCTTTATTTGCCAGGTTTTTTTTATTCACTTGCAAGATGTGGGCCTTTAGTTGCTTGGCCAGTATTTCTTGCCTCTCCCTAATCGCTGAGAGGGATATGGTGGTGACCTTTCATTGCTTTCTCCTTCTGGAGGAGCAGAATGAGCACAAGAAACAGTCCAACCTGGGGTTAGAATAAGTGCAGGCTGAGAGAGAAAAGAATAAAATGAATCAAAATGATCTTTGAGGTCCATTGTCCTTCTATCTCGTGGTTTAATCCTCCCATTGAAGAACAACCCTCTGAGGCTGGGAAAATTGGGGAAACACCTGCATGATCTATTTTCATCTCATCTTGTTAGATTGATTGGGAGAAAGTGAGGACTGCAGATGCTGAGATCAGAGCTTAAAAATGTGTTCCTGGAAAAGCGCAGCAGGTCAGGCAGCATCAAAGGAGCAGGAGAATCGACATAACGGGCATAAGCCCTTCTTCAGGAATGGGAGGAGGAGAGCTTCTTTAAGGAAGGCATCCTTGCTAGAGGATTTGCAATAAGTTAAGATCAACTAGGAGAAAATGAGGATTGCAGATGCTGGAGATCAGAGCTTAAAAATGTGTTGCTGGAAAAGTGCAGCAGGTCAGGCAGCATCAAAGGAACAGGAGAGTTAATTGATTAGATTGATTGTCGACCAGTGTTGATGGGTGCCTTTACCACGAAATATTTTGTAAAGTTTATCACAGAATGGAGATTTTAAATTCGCTTTCCCATGGTTTTCATAGAGACTGTTACACCCTATTATACGCATGTTGCAATATAACCACTTTACGCACGGCGCTGAAACTAATTTCAGCACTTACATCTGCTTGCAGCCGGAAGAAGCAGAACGTTATGTACATTCAGTCTTACACAACTCAGAAAAATCCTTCCTCTTTACCCTCCACTTCTCCCTGGTCTGTGACATAAACCAATGTTACATCATTCCACCAAATGGCTCTCTGACCTGCTCACTGGGTGCCTTAGAGCTGCACAAAATCCTGGTAACTCCTGGAAAAGACCGCAAATGCGTAGCATCAGAGACATTAAAAGCAGGCTCAGGGTCATCAGTGCCTCAACCTGTTCGTGACACACTATCCCAGATGCAAGTCGTCACATAATTCAATTCATTCCACATGATATTAAGAAATCTCCGAAGGCAGCAATATTCTGGCAATGGTACTGGGGCCTGTGTCCCAGAACCAGCCATGGCCCAAGCTAAAAGCTGAATTCCAAAGGTGAGGTGAGAGTGACAGCCCTCAATATTAAAAATGCATTTCACCGAGTGTGGCATGAAGGAACCCGAGCAAAACTGGAATCAATTGGTATCAGGGGGCAAAGTCTCCAGTGGTTGGAATCATATCTGACACATTGGAAGATGATTGTGGCTGTTGGAAGTCAATCATCTCAGCTCCAGGACATCTCTGAAGGAGTTCCTCAGGGTAGTGTCCTTGGCCCAACCAGCTGCTTCATCAATGACCTTCCCACCATCAATAAGGACATAACTGGGGATGTTCGCCAATGATTGCACAACGTTCAGCACCATTCACGACTCGGATACTGAAATAGTCCGTGTCCATTTATAGCAAGACTTGGACAATATTCAGTTTGGGCTTGTATGTGATAAATAATGTCTGTGCCACACAAATGCCAGGCAATGATTGTCTCTCACAAGACAGAATCCAACTACCACCCCTTGACATCCAGCAACATTATCATTACCGACATCCTATATCATCATCCTGAGCAGTACCATTGACCAGAAACTAAATTGACCACATAAACACAGTCAAAAATCACACAATACCAGGTTATAGTCCAACAGGTTTATATGGAAGCACTAGCTTTCGGAGCGACGCTCCTTCATCAGGTGATTTTGGAGAATAAAATTGTAAATCACAGAATTTATAGCAAAAGTTTCCAGTGTGATATAACTGAAATTATATATTGAAAAAGACCCAGATTGTTTGTTAAGTCTCTCATCTTTTAGAAAGACCATGTTGATATCAGTTCTTTCATATGTAAATTGCAAAACCTTTTCTAAAAGTTAATCCTCAAGTGAACTTTAATAATTGGCGTCATGTCGGCCCAGATAAGGTATTGAAGGTGTGAGCTTCCCTGTGTGAGGTTGTCTGTGCCACAATGGTCAGACTGATTCTCATCTAAAGAAAAATCTGACATGGATTCATGCAGTTGTTGAGCAAAATAAAATGTAATTTGCAAGTATAAAGGATCTCCAACCAACATTGTACACCAGGTACATTGATGATATTTTCTTCCTCTGGACCCGTGGAGAGGAGTCACTGATAAAACTACACAGTGACATCAACAAATTTCATCCCACCATCAAACTCACCATGGACTACTCTCGACTATCTGTCTCATTGTTGGACACATGCATCTCCAAGGATGGACACCTCAGCACCTCACTCTACCACAAACCCACGGATAACCTCACGATGCTACACTTCTCCAGCTTCCACCTGAAACATAATCAAACTGCCATCCCCTATGGACAAGCCTGACACATACACAGGATATGTTCAGATGAGGAGGAACATGACGGGCACCTGGAAGTACTCAGCGATGCCCTCATAGGAACAGGGTACGATGCTCAACTCATCGACCTCCAGTTCCGATGTGCCACAGTGAGGAACCGTAATGACCTCCTCAGGAGACAGACACATGCTGCAACCGACAGGGTACCCTTCGTTGTCCTGTACTTCCCAGGAGCCGAAAAACTACGCTATGTTCTTTGCAGCCTGTAACAGATTATCGATGAGGATGAGCACCTCACCAAGACCTTCCCCACACCTCCTCTACTTGCCTTTAAACAACCACCAAATCTCAAACAGATCATTGTTCGTAGCAAATTGCCCGACCTTCAGGACAATACCATACAACCTTGTCACAGTAGACACTGCAAGACATGTCAGTGTCGACATGGATGTCACCATTATGCATGGGGACACCTCCCACCATGTACGTGGCAGGTACTTATGTGACTCAGCCAACATCATCTATCTCATACGCTGCGGGCAAGGATGTCCTGAGGCCTGGTACATTGGTGAGACCGAGCAGAGGCTACGGCAACGGATGAACGGGCAACGCGCAACAAAAAACAGACAGGAGTGTTCCCTCCCAGTTGGGGAACACTTTAGCCATCTGGGACATTTGACATCGAACCTTCAGGTGACCATCCTCCAAGGTGGACTTCGGGACAGGCAACAACGAAAAGTAGCCGAGCAGAGGCTGATAGCCGAGTTTGGTACCCCTGGGATGGCTACAACCTGGACCTTGGATTCATGTCACACTACAGGTGACCCCATTGTACTATATACACATACAGACAGACGGACACACACACACACACTCGCTCATATACTGACACATACATTCCCACATACACCCTCTCTCAGACTTAAACCCCTTTACACTCACGCTCACACACACACACACACACCCTCCCACAGACACTCATAACACCCCCACCACCACTCCCCCGTCCCCACACACCCACATACACACACAAGTTTGTGGGATGAATTTGTACTTGCAGAATTACATTTTACTTTGCTCAAAAACTGCATGAATCCATGTAAGATTCTGTAAATCTGTTTCTTTTGGTTAGAATCAGTCTGACCCATTGTGGCACAGACAGTCGCACACAGGGAGCTAACACCTTCAATACATTATCTGGGCCGATTTACATATGAAAGAACTGATGGTCATTCTAAAAGATAAGAGACTTAACAAATAATCTGGGTCTTTTTCAATATATAAATTCAGTTACATCACACTGGAAATTTTTGCTATAAATTCTGTGTCTTACAATCTTATTCTCCACAATCATCTGATGAAGGAACAGCGCTCCGAAAGCTAGTACTTCCAATTAAACCTGTTGGACCATAACCTGGTGTTGTGTGATTTTTAACTTTGTCCACCCCAGTCCAACACCAACGTCTCCAAATCACGTAAACATAGTGGCTGCAACAGAGACTGGAGATTCTTCAGTGAGTAACTGTCTGGCTCCCCAAAGCCTGTCCACCATCTACAAGGCACAAGTCAGGAGGGTGATGGAATACTCGCCACTTGCCTGGATGTGCACAGATCCAACAACACTCAAGAAACTTGACACCATCCAGAAAAAGCAGCCCACTTGATTGGCACCACATCTGCAAGCATCCATTCCCTCCACCACCAATGTCCAGTAGCTTCGGTGTGTACCATCTACAAGATTCACTGTTGAAATTCACCAAATATCCTCAGACAGCACCTTCCAAACCCACAACCATGTCCATTTAAAAGGACAAGGGCATCTGTATCCCATGCAGATACATGGGAGCACCACCTCCTGCAAACTCCCCTTCACACTACACATCATCCTGACTTGGAAATATATCACCATTCCTTCACTGTCACTGGGTCAGAATCCTAGAGTTCTCCCCCTAAGGGCATTGTAGGTCAACCAACAGCACATGGACTGCAGTGGTTCAAGGAGGCAGTTCACCCTCATCTTCTCAAGAACAACTACATTAACTCACAGTCTGGCAATGCATCTATTTTACAACCAAATTTGTTTCCAAGTCCCTCTGTGGCCTGTCCTCCTTTCTTTATCTTTTCCAGCCCCACAATGCTCCGAGATCTTTGCACTCTGTGAATTCTGAACTTTTGGGCATCTTCCATTTCCTATTCATGGCTGAGCCTTCAGTTGCAGAAACCCTCAATGTTGCCTTCCTTAAATCTGTCTCTCTACCCCTCCTCTTGTCCACCAGTCCTTAAAACCAGCTTTTGGCCATCTGCCATTACATCACAACAATTCAGCGTGAGAAGAATCAGTTGACATCGAGCCAATTTGAGTGGGTAAGAACTGCGCTGAGCAGGATGGACAGAAACAGGAGGTTTGGCAGGAAAAACATTAACACATCAAAATGCCACCGTCGAAAAAGAATGCTTCAGGTACAGTCAAGATATATTGCATCAAATGGGAAAGATATGAAAGGACATAGAAATAAGGGTAATGAAAATGTGTGCTTTTGATAGGTGTCAGATTGAAAATACAACTGAAATACAGGAGATTTGGAGCAGAGGTGAGAAACAAATAAAAGAATCAAAGAGCAATGAGGAGAAAGGATTGACAACCAACAGAATGGGTGTCCAAAAGCAAATCAATAGGCAGAGAGTCATCTGAAACCGGCCAAGTGTCAGGACTCAAACTGGATGCAATGGAAACTGGTTGTAGCCAGGCAGCACCTGCTGATGAAGGGCTCCTGCCTGAAACGCCGATTTTCCTGCTCCTCGGATGCTGCCTGACCTGCTGTGCTTTTCCAGCACCACTCTGATCTAAGCACTGCAACAATTGATCATGGGAATACATCCAATCATTTTCCATGATGCAGTCCTGACCTTTCCTCCATCGAACATTCACAGAGTCTGAGAGATCTACAGCACAGGAAAAGGCCCTTCAGCCCAATGCATCCAAATGAGGGTTTTTGTGAGGATTTCAGGATTCGGTTTAACAGACAATGACCATCTTCAGTAGACCCTAACTTTTCCATTTTTGCCTTCAACAGCGTAACCTCCCTCCACCCTTATTCATTTCTCCAGCTTCTAGCCCCACAACACTCCAGCACTACTGTATTATTTAAGGTGCAGGCTCCCGTGATTATATTCACTCCATCATTGAAACGTGTGTCATTGTCTGCACGCAATGCCCTGCAATTCCCTCCCTAAACCTCTCCATGTCATGTTCCTCTGATTAGATGCTTGCTTCTTGGGCCAGGTTTTGATCATTTGGTTCTAAAATGTGGAGAAAGTGAGGACTGCAGATGCTGGAGATCAGAGCTGAAAATGTGTTGCTGGAAAGGTGCAGCAGGTCAGGCAGCATCCAAGGAGCAGGAGAATCGACATTCCTGAAGAAGGGCTTATGTTCTGAAATCTGACCAGTGTCAAGCTTCATTTGATGTAGCACCTATGAAGAATCATGTAGTGTTTTTACCATATTAAAAAGTGATAGAAATGTAACTTGTAGATAACTAAAAGGTGAGAAGCAAGATTGCACATTGAAGCACAGGAAACTGAGGCTTAAAAAGTAGTAATAGGGAAGAAAAGAATGGCAGAGGAACTGAAATAGGTACTTTGAATCAGTTATCACAGTGGAAGGTACCAGCAGCATAGCAGAACTTCAGTCGAGTCAGAGGGCAGGGTTGAGTGTAGTGGGGGAAAGTGGGAGGGAAAAAAGTGCTGGGGAAGCTGAAACATCTGAAGGTGAACGAATCACCCAGTCCTTACTACACCCAGAGTTCTAATAGAGAGAGCTGAAGAGATTGTCGAAGCACTGGAGTCAGGGAGGGTCCCGGAGGATGGGAAAATGGCTAATGTAACATCCCTGTTTAAGAGGGGAGGGAGGGAGGGAGGGAGGCAGAAGCCCGGAAGCTATAGGCCAGTTAGCCTGACCTTGGTCATTGCTAAGATATTAAAATCCATTATTAAGGATGAGATTTCAAAGTACTTGGAAGAGCATGGTAAAATAAGGTTGAGTCAGCATGGCCTTCAACAAGAGGAGGTTATGCCTAACAAATCTGTTACAATTCTCTGAGAAGGTACTGAGCAGATTGGACATTGGCAAGTCAGTGGATGTAATGTATTTCAATTTCCACAAAGCCTTTGGCAAGGTATCACATGGGAGGCTGCTGAAAAAGATAAGAACCCCTGGTGTTGGGGTAAGGAATTGGCATGGCTAGACGATTGGGTGACCGGCAGAAGGCAGAGGGTAGGGATAAAGAAGCCTTTTTCAGGATGGCAATCAGTGATTAGTAAAGTTCCACAGGAGTCAGTGTTGGGGCCGTAGCTGTTCACGTTATATGGGCGAAAGAGCAGAGAATTTGTTGCTAAGTTTGCAGATTACACAAAGGTAGAAGGACAGTGTTGAAGATGTAGAGAGGCTGCAGAAGGACTTGGACAACTAGGAGAGTTGCCAACAAAGTAGCAAATGGAATACAATGTGTGTGAGGTCATACACATTCGTTGGAAAATAGAACATAGAAACGCCCATAACAGTACAGGCCCTTCGGCCCTCAATGTTGTGCTGACCTATGGAACCAACCTGAATTCGACACTATTCCATTCTCTTCCATATACCTATCCAATAACCAGTTAAATGCCCATAAAGTTGGTGAGTCTACAACCTTCCACACCCCTATACTTTTGTTTAGATTAGAGTGGTGCTGGAAAAGCACAGCAGGTCAGGCAGCATTCGAGGAGCAGGAAAATCGACGTTTCGGGCAAAAGCCCTTCATCAGGAATAGTTGAGGACTCTTAGAATCATAGAGATGTAGAGCACAGAAACAGACCCTTCATTCCAACTTGTCCATGCCAACCAGATATCCCAGATATCCCAGTCTAGTCCCACCCGCCAGCACCCGGCCCATATCCCTCCAAACCCTTCCTATTCATATACCCATGCAGATACCTTTTAAATGTTACAATTGTACCAGCCTCCTCCACTTCCTCTGGCAGCTCATTCCATACACACACCACCCTCTGCGTGAAAAAGCTGCCCCTTAGATCTCTTTTATATCTTTCCCCTCTCACCCTAAACCTATGCCCTCTAGTTCTGGACTCCCCCACCCCATTTGTCCATTTACCCTCTCCATGCCCCTCATAGTTTTATAAACCTCTATAAGGTCACCCTTCAGCCTCCAACGCTCCAGGGAAAACAGCCCCAGCCTGCTCATCCTCTTGCTATAGGTCAAATCCTCCAACCCTGGCAACATCCTTGTAAATCTTCTCTGAACCCTTTCAAGTTTCACAACATCCTTCTGACAGGAACGAGACCAGAACTGCACACAATATTCCAAAACTTGATGAAGTTTAGAAGGATGATGGGGGGGAATCTGATTGATACTCTCAGAACACTGATACACCTGTATAAAGTGGATATGGAGAAGACATTTCCACTAGTAGGAGAGACTAGGACCCAAGACCACAAGCTCAGAGTGAAGGGACAACCCTTAGAACTGAGATGAGGAGAGAGTTCTTCAGCCAGAGAGTGGTGAATCTGTGGTACTCAGGCCAAGTCATGGAATGTATTTAAGACTGAAATTAATAAAAGGGGATCAAGGGTTATGGGGAGAAAGCGGGAGGATGGGGTTTAGAAACCTATCAGGAGAAAGTGAGGAACTGCAGCTGCTGGAGATCAGGGTCAAGAGTGTGGTGCTGGAAAAACACAGCAGGAATTCCTGATGAAGGGCTTATGACCGAAACGTCGATCCTACTGCTCCTCAGATGCTGCCTGACCAGCTATGCTTTTCAGCACCACACTCCCGACTCTGATTCCCATCTCCCTACAAGGGTATTCTCGTTCCTTGACTGTATCTCCCATTGATTCCTCTCTCGCTCCATCCTTTTCATTGCCCGTCTTGCCCTATCCTCTATTCTTCCTCCTCTTCACCAACCTCCTTAAAGGGTATCACGGTGGCTCAGTGGTTAGCACTGCTGCCTCACAGCACCAGGGCCCCAGATTAGATTCCCATCTCAGGCACCTGTGTGGAGTTTGCACATTCTCCCCCATGTTTGTGTGGGTTTCCTCCGGGTGCTCCAGTTTCCTCCCACTGTCAAAAGATGTGCAGGTCAGGTGAATTGGCCACGCTAAATTGCCCGTAGTGTTAGGTGCATTAGTCAGGGGTAAATATAGGGTAGGGGAATGGGTCTGGGTGGGTTACTCTTCGGAGGATCGGTGTGGACTTGTTGGGCCGAAGGGCTTGTTTCCATTGTGTAGTGAGTCTAGTCTAATCCAATCTAAATGTATTCCGTTTTCTAGCAGTTCATTTCATTGTCAACATATCCGCAGGGATCCAGACCCTCCCCCACTGATCCAGGAGCAGCAGTGTGTACTGTTGACAAGATGCAATGCAGAAATTCACGAACAATTCTCAGACAACACTGCCCAAACTTACAACAACTTCCAACTCAAAGGACAAAGGCAACAGACACATGGGCACACCATCACCCGCAGGTTCCCCTCCAATCCACTCACCATACGGACTTGAAAGCGTAATGCTGTTCCTTCATTGTCGCCGAGTCAAATTCTTGGAATTCCGTCCTTAACAATATTGGGGATCAATCGATAGCATGTGGACTACAGTGGATCAAGGCGGCAGCTCACCCCCACCTTTGACCGGTGAACCTGACCTCAGTGGTGGGCAAGTTGTTGGAGGGAATCTTGAGGGACAGGATGTACATGTATTTGGAAAGGCAAGGACTGATTAGGGATAGTCAACGTGGCTTTGTGCGTGGGAAATCATGTCTCACAAACTTGATTGAGTTTTTTGAAGTAACAAAGACGATTGATGAGGGCAGGGCAGTAGATGTGATCTATCTGGACTTCAGTAAGGCGTTCGACAAGGTTCCCCATGGGAGACTGATTAGCAAGGTTAGATCTCACGGAATACAGGGAGAACTAGCCATTTGGATACAGAACTGGCTCAAAGGTAGAAGACAGAGGGTGGTGGTGGAGGGTTGTTTTTCAGACTGGAGGCCTGTGACCAGTGGACTGCCACAAGGATCGGTGCTGGGCCCTCTACTTTTTGTCATTTACGTAAATGGTTTGGATGTGAGCATAAGAGGTACAGTTAGTAAGTTTGCAGATGACACCAAAATTGGAGGTGTAGTGGACAGCGAAGAGGGTTACCTCAGATTACAACAGGATCTGGACCAGATGGGCCAATGGACTGTGAAGTGGCAGATGGAGTTTAATTCAGATAAATGCAAGGTACTGCATTTGGGGAAAGCAAATCTTAGCAGGACTTATATACTTAATGGTAAGGTCCTCGGGAGTGTTGCTGAACAAAGAGACCTTGGAGTACAGGTTCATAGCTCCTTGAAAGTAGAGTCACAGGTAGATAGGATAGTGAAGAAGGCGTTTGGTATGCTTTCCTTTATTGGTCAGAGTATTGAGTACAGGAGTTGGGAGGTCATGTTGCGGCTGTACAGGACATTGGTTAGGCCACTGTTAGAATATTGAGTGCAATTCTGGTCTCCTTCCTATCGGAAAGATGTTGTGAAACTTGAAAGGACTCAGAAAAGATTTACAAGGATGTTGCCAGAGTTGGAGGGTTTGAGCTACAGGGAGAGGCTGAACAGGCTGGGGCTGTTTTCCCTGGAGCTTCGGAGGCTGAGGGGTGACCTTATAGAGGTTTACAAAAGTATGAGGGGCATGGATAGGATAAATAGACAAAGTCTTTTCCCTGGGGTCGGGGAGTCCAGAACTAGAGGGTATAGGTTTAGGGTGAGAGGGGAAAGATATAAAAGAGACTTAAGGGGCAACTTTTTCACCAAGAATGTGGTACGTGTATGGAATGAGCTGCCAGAGGAAGTGGTGGAGGCTGGTACAATTGTAACATTTAAGAGGTATGGACGGGTTTGACCAAAGGGTCTGTTTCCGTGCTGTGCATCTCTATGGCTCTATAACCTTTCATGCTTATATTTGCTTTACTATAACACAAAAAATTCTGGATGCTGAAAATCTTAAACATAAACAGAAAATGCTGTGGAAACTCAGTAGTTCTGGTGGTATGTGAAGGGCCCACTACCTGCACAGATACCACTCCCCACCCCCAAAGACAGTGCCTCCCATCCCTGAGCCCCTCCCCATCACCACCCCTCAGACACCACAGCGAAGGTGAGGGGTGGGGGAGGGTGTGGGTGGGGATGGGTGCGGGTGAGGGCTGGGGAGGTGGGGGAGGATGGGGTTGTGGGGGAGGGTGTCAGTGAGGGCTGGGGGGAGTGGGGGAGGGTGAGGGCTGAGGGAGGGTGTGGGGCGAGTGGGGGAGGGTGGGGGCTGGGGGTGAGTGGGGGAGGGTTGGGGTGAGTGGGGGAGAGTGAGGGTTGGGGGGAGGCTGAGGCCGGGGAGGGTATGGGGGAGGGTGGGGGCGAGTGGGGGAGGGTGAGGGCTGAGGGAGGGTGGGGGCGAGTGGGGGAGGGTGAGGGCTGAGGGAGGGTGTGGGGCGAGTGGGGGAGGGTGGGGGCTGGAGGTGAGTGGGTGAGGGTTGGGGTGAGTGGGGGAGGGTGAGGGTTGGGGGGAGGCTGAGGCCGGGGAGGGTATGGGGGAGGGTGGGGGCTGGGAGGGATTGTGGGGGCTGTGGGAGAGTGGGGGAGGGGGAGGGTTGGGGGCAGTGGGGAAGGGAAAGGGACGTGACATAGCCCCGCCCTCGGTTGCTGAGCGACCGCGCACACCGTCTGTGTCACGTGCCCTGACGGCGACGTCACACGGTCTAAACGTCACAGTTTCCATGGAAACACGGAATGACGACAATGAGGTGTGCGCCGAATGAACCATCTCCAAGGCAACGGGATCAACAGAGACACAGCAACCCCCACCCTCACAACAACCCCCACCCTCACCCTCACAGCAACCCCCACCCCCACAACAACCCCCACCCTCACCCTCACAGCAACCCCCACCCTCACAGCAACCCCCACCCCCACAACAACCCCCACCCTCACCCTCACAGCAACCCCCACCCTCACAGCAACCCCCACCCCCACAACAACCCCCACCCTCACCCTCACAGCAACCCCCACCCCCACAACAACCCCCACCCTCACCCTCACAGCAACCCCCACGCTCACAACAACCCCCACCCTCACAGCAACCCCCACCCCCAGCCTCACAGCAACCCCCACCCCCACAACAACCCCCACCCTCACCCCCACAACAACCCCCACCCTCACCCTCACAGCAACCCCCACCCCCAGCCTCACAGCAACCCCCACCCCCACAGCAACCCCCACCCCCCACAACAACCCTCACCCCCACAACAACCCCCACCCCCACAGCAACTTCCACCCCCACAGCAATCCCCACTCTCACAACAATCTTCACCACCAACACCCACACAATTTCTAATCCCGACAGCAATCCCCACCCTCACCCCAACCCCCACAGTAACCCCCACCCTCACCCCACCCCCCACAGCAATCCCCACCCTCACCCCAACCCCCACAGTAACCCCCACCCTCACCCCAACCCCCACAGCAATCCCCACCCTCACCCCAACCCCCACAGTAACCCCAACCCCCACAGCAATCCCCACCCTCACCCCAACCCCCACAGTAACCCCCACCCTCACCCCAACCCCCACAGCAATCCCCATGCTCACCCCAATCCCTACAGTAACCCCCACCCTCACCCCAACCCCCACAGCAATCCCCACCCTCACCCCAACCCCCACAGCAATCCCCATGCTCACCCCAACCCCTACAGTAACCCCCACCCTCACCCCAACCCCCACAGCAATCCCCATGCTCACCCCAACCCCTACAGTAACCCCAACCCCCACAGTAACTCCCACCCTCACCCCAACCCCCACAGCAATCCCCACCCTCACCCCAACCCCCACAGTAACCCCCACCCTCACCCTAACCCCCACAGCAATCCCCATGCTCACCCCAACCCCTACAGTAACCCCCACCCTCACCCCAACCCCCACAGCAATCCCCACCCTCACCCCAACCCCCACAGTAACCCCCACCCTCACCCCAACCCCCACAGCAATCCCCATGCTCACCCCAACCCCTACAGTAACCCCCACCCTCACCCCAACCCCCACAGCAATCCCCATGCTCACCCCAACCCCTACAGTAACCCCCACCTATCCCCCAGCAATCACCACTCACCCCCAACCCCCACCCTCACCCCATCCCCACAGCAACCCCACTCTCACCCCCAACCCCCACAGCAACCCCCACCCACACTACCAACTCCCACAACAACCCCAAGCACACCCCCCACAGCAATCTCCAAACCCCACAGCAATGCCTACCCCACAGTGCCTACCAATCCTCACCCTCACCCCTAGAGCAATCCCCACCCTCGCCCTCATCCCCATAGCAATCCTCACCCTCACCCCAGCAATCCTCACCCTCACATGCACAGCAATCCACACACCAATCCCCACCCTCACTCCCCAGCCCGCACTCCTTACAACAATCCCCACGTTCACTGCCCACCCCTATAGCAAACCCCACTCTCACCTCCAACCTCCCACATCCACCCTCACCACCATCCCCACAGTCACCCCCATTCCCACCTTCACCTTCAATCTCTCTCCCACTGCATACCTGACCGTCTCACTCACCCTCAATCTAAACTCCACCCACACCCTCATGCCCAACCTCACGCCACTACCTTCTCAAGGGGAAATAGGGATGGACAATAAGCGTGGCTCCTCCAGTGATGCCCACATCCCACAAATGAATACATAACTTACAGATGTACACCCACCCCCACTGTCACCTTCTCCCCCACAATTAACCTCACCTTTGCTCTCAGCCCATCAATAAACCCACCAACACACATGCTACCACCCTCAAAACCTGCACCAGGCACTCAGTACTACCCTCACTCTCTCCCTCAAACCCTCACCCTGTCACTGAATCTTACCCTGACCTTCACTCTGACTCTCACCGTCAATCTGATCTTCACCCTCACCCTGACCCTCAGTCTCACTCTAACCATCACCCTGATCCTAATCCTAACCCTCAACCTGAGCCTTTTTATTTCTTTCACGGGATGTGGGTATCGCTGGCTGGGCCAGTATTTTATTACCCATCCCTAGTTGCCCCTTGAGAAGATGGGGGTGAGCTGCCTTCTTGAACCGCTGCAGTCTATGTGCTGTGGGCTAACTCACTCCCTTAGGGAGGGAATTCCGGGATTCTGACCCAGCGATAGTGAAGGAATGGTGATATATTTCCAAGTCAGGATGGTGAGTGACTTGGAGGAGAACTTACAGGTGGTGGTGTTTCCATGTATCTGCTGCCCTTGTTGTTCCTAGTGGAAGTGGCCATATGTTTGGAAGGTGCTGTTAAGGATCTTTGGTGAATTTCTACAGTGTATCTTGTAGATAGTAAACACTGCTGCTACTGAGTGTCAGTGGTGGAGGGAGTGGATGTTTGTAGATGTGATGCCAAATGGTGTCAAGCTTCTTGTTGGAGCTGCACCCATCACACTCCTGAATTTTTTTTACCTTCAGTCATTCCTGGGATGAGAGTGTCTCTGGCTAGGCCAACATTTATTGCCCATTCCCAATTGCCCTGAGGGCAGTTAAGAGTCATCCACATTGCTGTGGGTCTGGAGTCACATGTTGGCCAGACCAGGTAAGGATGGCAGTTTCCTTCCTGACAGGACATTAGTGACACAGATGGGTTTTTCCAACAATCGACAATGGATTCACAGGCATTGTTAAACTCTTAATTCCAGATTTTTATTGTATTGAAATTCCACCATCAGCCGTGGCAGGATTTGAACCCGGGTACCCACAATATTACCTGGGTTTCTGGATTAATAGTCATGAAATGATACTACAAGGCCATCAACTCCCCATTTACATCTTGTAAAAGGTGGACAGGCTTTGGAGAGTCTGGAGGTGAGTTACTTACTACAATATTCCTGGCCTATGATATGCTGTTGTAGCCAATGTGTTTATCTTCTGAGTCCAGTTGAGTTTCTGGTAAATAGTAACCCCAAGGATGTTGGAGGATTCAGTGATAGTAACACTATTGATGTCAAGAGCAATGATTAGTTGTTTCTTATTTGTGATGGTCATAGCCTGTCATTTGTGTGACGTGAATGTTACTTGCGAACCCAAACCCAGATATTGTCTAAATCTCGTTGAAGGTGGACTGCTCAGTATCTGAGGAGTTGTGAGTGGTGCTGAACATTGTGCAATGATCAGCCAACATCCCCACTTCTATCCTTAAGATGGAGGGCAGGTCATTGATGAAGCAGTTGAAGGTGGTTGGGCCGAAGACATGACCCTGAGGAACTCCTGCTGAGATGACTGACCTCCAACAACAACAATGTGCCTTCCTATGTGCCAAGTATGACTCCAACCAGTGAAGAGTTTGCTACTGATACTCATTGATTCCCATTTTGCCAGGGCTTCTTGATACCACACTCAGTCAAATGCAGCCTTGATATCAAGGTCTGTCCCTCTCCCCTCCCCTCTGGAATCCAGCTCTATTGTCCACATTTGACCCAAGGCTGTAATGAGGTCAGGAGCTGAGTGACCCTGGGGGAACCCAAACTGGGCGACACTGAGCAGGTTATTGCTGAGCAGGTGCTGCTTGATAGCTCTGTTGATGATATCTTCCATCACTTTACTGATGGTTGAGAGTGGACTAATGGGATGGTGATTGGCCGGGTTGGATTTGTCCTGCTTTTTGTGTTCAATTTTCCACATTGTTGGATGGATGGCAAGAAGAAAGAAGTGACAGAGAGTTAAAAAGACAGAGTGAATGAGACACACAGGGAAAGTAAGGAAGGGAGAGGGAGGAAGTTAAGCAGACAGAGTGAGACAGAATGATAGGAAATGGGAGAGACATAGAAATAAAGGCAAGTGAAAGACAGAGAGAGGGAAAGAAAGATGGAGAGAGAAAGAGATAAGGGTTTAGAAGACAGAGTCCAAGTACAAACAAATGAAAGGTGACACAGGGTAAATCGTATAAATTAAGTAGGATGTGACTTGGCTAGCTATCAGTGTTTATGTACATTATCCTCTGTTGTTATATACAGATTTGTGCCCAGGAGCCTCAGTGACGTCTTTAACGCAGGTTATGCTCACCACTCCCTTTTCTTCATGACTTATCTAGAGCACCAGCACACGCTTCATCCATAAAATACTTGCACAATAAACACTTTGGTCTGCTTAGCCAGCTACATTCTCAGCACTTACTTATCAGCCCCAACCTAGGGATGTGTGTACACGGGGGATGAGTTGAGAAACCTTACTGCTGGGAGCTGTTGAGGTGGGGTCATTAAGTATGTTCATGGCTAAGATAGACAAATGTTTAATCAGTAAGGCTATCAAGGGTTATAGGGAGTAGGCAGGAAAGTGAAGTTGAGAACAATCAGGTCAGCCATGATCTAATTGAATGACAGAGCAGTCTTGATGGGCTACGTGGACAACTTCTGCTCCTACATCTCATGGTTTAAGTGGCAAATAACATAGAACATAGAACATTACAGCGCAGTACAGGCCCTTCGGCCCTCGATGTTATGCTGCCCTGTCATACTGATCTGAAGCCCATCATACCTACACTATTCCATGTACGTCCATTAAATGCCCAGGTGTCAAGCAGTGACCATTGGCAACACAAGAGAATCTAATGTGCCCCTTGACATTCAGTGATCTTATCATTTACCAAACCTTCTCAATGTCAGCATCTTGGGAGATACCTTTGACTAAAAGTTAACTGGATTCGCCATACAGATACTGTTGTAGTCTTAACATCTGAGAAGCAACTCAAAATCAACAAGTGCAAGGGAGGGACAGACTCAAGAAAATCACCAGGATTGTGGTTCTAAATAAAGTGATGGAGCTGGGATCCATGATGTGCCAAGTGCCCAGATCCTGATGAACTTCATCCTAGGGTTTAAAAGAAGTGACTTGTGAAATAGTTGATCTGTTAGTTATCATTCCACAAATTCCATAGAATTGGGAAAAGTTCCATTCGATCGGGAAATAGTGAATATAACTCTGTTATTTAGAAAGGGAGGGAGAGGGACAGCAGGAGATTATAGTCCTGTTAATGTAACATCTGTCATCAGGAAAAGTGTTAGAAGCTGTTATTAATGTACAATGTGGAAAAATGTGAGGTTATCCACTTTGGTGGCAAAAACAGAAAGACAGATTATTATCATCGCTAAGGATATCTAACTGCAATTACAACGGGGTCTTGGTGAGACCATAACAATGTGATACTGTTATTTAAAAAGGATAAACAGGAAGTTACAGGCCAGTGAGTCTAGCATCTGGGCCAGAGAAACTTTTGGATAAAATTCTGAGGGAGAGAATTAATCACCACTTGGACTGGTAGGGATTAATCAAGGATAGTCAACATGATTCGCCAGGGGAGATCATGTCTGATAATTGGGTTTTTCCAGGTGATTGGATGTGCGGGTGGGGTTAGTGCAGTTGATACTTTCTACATGAGAATAAAACAAAGACCTACAGATGCTGTAAATCTGAAACAGTTCATCAAGGCATAGTGAGGCTATATCTGGAATACTGTCAATAGATTCATAGAGATAAATGCAAGGTGCTGCATTTTGGGAAAGCAAATCTTAGCAGGACTTATACACTTAATGGAAAGGTCCAGGGGACTGTTGCTGAACAAAGAGACCTTGGAGTGCAGATTCATAGCTCCTTGAAAGTGGAGTCACAGGTAGATAGGATAGTGAAGAAGTATTTGGTATGCTTTTCTTTATGGTCAGAGTATTGAGTACAGGAGTTGGGAGGTCACGTTGCGGCTGTATAGGGCACTGTTGAGGCCACTGTTGGAATATTGCATGCAATTCTGGTTTCCTTCCTATCGGAAAGATGTTGTGAAACTTGAAAGGGTTCAGAAAGGATTTGCAAGGATGTTGCCAGGGTTGGAGGATTTGAGCTAGAGGGTGAGGCTGAATCGACTAGGGCTGTTTTCCCTGGAGCGTCGGAGGCTGAGGGGTGACCTCATAGAGGTTTATAAAATCATGAGGAGCATCCATAGGATAAATGGACAAAGTCTTTTCCCTGGGGTCGGGGAGTCCAGAACTAGAGGGGCATAGGTTTAGGGTGAGAGGGAAAAGATATAAAAGGGACCTAAGGGGCAACTTTTTCACGCGGAGTGTGGTACGTGTATGGAATGAGCTGCCAGAGGAAGTGGTGGAGGCTGGTACAATTGCAGCATTTAAAAAGCATCTAGATGGATACATGAATAGGATGCATTTAGAGGAATATGGTCCAAGTGCTGGCAAATGGGACGAGATTAATTTAGGAATCTGGTTGGCATGGATGAGTTGGACTGAAGGGTCTGTTTCAATACTGTACAGCTCTAAGACTCTATGACTCTTGGTCACTTTATTTCAGGAAGAATACAAAATAAATTGGAAGTAGATGAAACATTTTAGTTCCCAAGGGGTCTTAACCAGGTGTATGTGGAGAGGGTATTTCCTGGATGTAGGCTTGCTCGCTGAGCTGGGAGGTTCATTTCCAGACGTTTCGTCACCCTACTAGGTAACATCTTCAGTGGGCCTCAGGCGAAGCATTGTACATGATTCCTGCTTTCTATTCATATGATTGGGTTTCTTTGGGTTGATGATGTTATTTCCTGTGGTGATGTCATTTCCTGTTCTTTTTCTCAGGGGGTGGTAGATGGGGTCTAACTTGATGTGCTTGTTGGTAGAGTTCCAGTTGGAATGGCCATCTTCTAAGAATTTTCATGCTTGTCTCTGTTTGGCTTGTCCCAGTCAAAGAGGTGTCCTACCTTACCTGTATGTAAGGATTTTAGTGAGAGACGGACATGTCGTTTTGTGGCTAGTCGGTGTTCATGTATCCTGGTGGTTAGTTTTCTGCCTGTTTGTCCAATGTAGTGTGTGTTACAGTTCTTGCACGGTATTTTGTAAATGACATTAGTTTTGCTCATTGTCTGTATACGGTCTTTCAGGTTCATTAGCTGCTGTTTTAGTGTGTTGGTGGGTTTGTGGGTTACCATGATGCCAAGGGGTCTGAGTAGTCTGGCAGTCATTTCTGAAATGTCTTTGATGTGGGGGAGAGTGGCTCGGGTTTCTGAATGTGTTTTGTCTGCTTGTTTGGGTTTGTTGCTGAGTTAGCAACACATCAAGTTAGACCCCATCTACCCTGAGAAAAAGAACAGGAAATGATATCACCACAGGAATAACATCACCAACCCAATCATATAAATAGAAAGCAGGAATCATGTAGACTGCTTTGCCTGAGACCCACTGAAGATGTTACCTAGTATAGTGACGAAACGTCTGGAAATGAACCTTCCAGCTCAGCGAGCAAGCCTACATCCAGAACCTCAACCTGAGCTACAAATCTTCTCAAAACTCACTAGGATGTTTCCTTTTATGTGAGAATCTCAAAACTGGGGACATAGTTTAAAAATCAGGTGTCACCCATTTAAAACCGAGATGAGGCAAGTGGTTTTCATCTCAGAGGGTCATGAGTCTTTGGAACTCTCTTCCTGAAAAGAAGATGGAAATAGAGTCTCAGAATATTTTTAAGGCACAGGTAGGTAGATATTTGATAAGCAAGGGGGTGTAATCAGATAAGCCATGAGCATATTTAATAGCACATTAAGATCAAGGGGCTGAGAGGCATACTCCCACTCCTAATCTATGTGTTCATATGTATGGCTACAAGTGCACATCAGAGGCGAGCAAATAAATCATTTCCTTACACCCCCCCCCCCCCCCCCCCCCCACCAAAGCCTGGCATAATTTCATAAGAGATTAATGTATAAAACTAAAGCCCATGCGATTGGGGGTAGTGTATAGAAATATATGGAGAACTGGTTGGCAAAAAAGAAACAAAGTGTAGGATAAAACTTTCCAAATGACAGGCAGTAACTAGTGGGGTACAGCAGGGATCAGTGCTTGGACCCCAGCTATACATACTATACATTAACAATGAGGAAACTAAATGTAACATAGCCAAGTTTCCAGGTGACACAACGCGAGGTGGAAAGGTGAGCTGTGAACAGGATGCTGAGATGTTACAGTGTGAATTGGACAGGCTGACTGAGTGGGAAAATGCATGGCAGATAATTTGGATAAATATGAGGTTATGCAGCAAAAATAGGAACACAGATTATTAACTGAAGGGCTAGAAATTGAGAGGGTGGATGTACAATGCGACTTGGGTATCATTGTGCTGAATGTAAACCTGTCAGTGTGGCAGGTGATGAAGAAGGCAAATGGCATGATGGTCTTCATAGCAAAAGGGTTTGTGTGCAGGAGCAGGAATGCCTTGCTGCAGTTATACAAGGCGGAAAATGTGTTGCTGGTTAAAGCGCAGCAGGTCAGGCAGCATCCAAGGTGCAGGAAATTCGACGTTTCGGGCACAAGCCCTTCATCAGGAAGGCTTCATCAGGCTTGTGCCTGAAACGTCGAATTTCCTGCTCCTTGGATGCTGCCTGACCTGCTGTGCTTTAACCAGCAACACATTTTCAGCTCTGATCTCCAGCATCTGCAGACCTCACTTTTTACTTGCAGTTATACAAGACCTTGGTGAAACCACACCAGGAATATTGTGTGCGGTTTTGGTTTCCTTATCAGAGGAAGGATGTTCTGGCGATTGAGGGAGTGCAGCAAAGGTTTCACACTGATTCCTGGGATGATGAAACTGGCATTTGAGGAGAGGTTGAATTGGTTAGGAATATATCTGCAGTCCTCACTTTTCCCTAGTGTATTCACTAGAGTTCAGAAGAATGAGAGATATTTCCTAGAAAATTCTAACAGTACTGGACAGCAGAAACATAGGAGGGATGTTCCCAGTGACCGAGGCTTCCAGAACCAGGGGCTCACAATTTAAGGATACAGGCTAGGCTATTAGGCCACATGGATTGCAGTAGTTCAAGAAGGCAGCTCACCATCACCTTCTTGAGAGCAACTGGAGTCATGCAATAAATGCTGATCTACCAGTGACACCCATGCCCCACGCGTGAAAAAAAAATTAGCGCTGAGGTGAGGAGGAATGTCTTCACCCAGAGAGTGGGGAGCCTGTGAAACTCTCTGCCACAGAAAGTAGATGAGGCCAAAACATCTTCTGATTTTAAGGAAGAGGTGGATATAGTATTTGAGGTTTAAGGGCTCAAAGGATACAGGGAAAAGTAAGACCAGGCTATTGAGTCGGACAATAGGCCTTTATTATACCGAATGGCAGTGCAGGCTTATTTTCTGTGTTTCTACGTAGTTCCCTGATTCTACAGCCTCGCAGTCACTGCATTCCAACTCATTGCATGAAAAGTGTACATATTGTCCAACAATACAAACCTGTGCTCTCTGGTTATCATCACACTCTGAAGTGGAAATGATTTCTCTTTGTTAACTTTTCTAATATGGATATCTTGAATAAATCTCCCATTTAACCTTTGCTTTCAGGAGAATAATCCCTCATCTGCTGCCATTCTGGTAAATCTCGTCTTCACCCTCTCTATGGTCTTGACATCTTTTCTAAAGTATGATGTCCAGTATTGAGCACAATATTATACTAGATTACTTTTATAAAGGATTGGAGTACAGGAGTAAAGTCTTTCTGCAATTATACAGTATCTTATCGAAACCACACCTAGAATATTGTGTACAATGTTGCAGTCTGTTCCTCAGGAAGGGATTATTTGCCTTAGAGGGAGTGAAGTGATAGTTATCTTGACTGTTTCCGGGGAGGAGGGGATAAGCCTATAAGAAAAGGTAAAATAGTGTAGTCTTTATTTCCTAGTGCATACAATAATACAAGGTAGTCCCATTGCAGTATAACAATCATAAGGAGTTTGATGTGGGGGAGTTGGGGGGGGGGAGGCGGGGGGGCGGGTGGTGGTGTTGCTGGGGAGGTGAGGAGGAGGAGAGGTGTTTGCCTTCATGAGGGAGTCTAGATCATAGGGTACCAGATTGTGACAGATGCTTTCTTGATGAGATTTGGATCAGCAGGATTATGGTTATAGTGTGGGATGGTGGCGTTGAAGTAGATGATCAGACATTTATCTGTTTGAATGGCAGAACTGGTTTAATGGGCTGAATGGCCTCCTCCTGCTCCTTTCTTACATCCTCCTACTCTACCAGTGCTTCTAATACTTACATTGCATTACATTGACTGATCCCTTCACCACAAAAATGGGCCAATTTCAACTGGTAAATGCCTGTGAATTTTTCCAGAGTATCTGGGGCAAAGATTTATAGGATTCAATTTTCATTAACTTATGAAGGGCTCAGGATCTATGAATTACTTCCATTAAACGTACATCTACAATACAATACATCAAATTGCATTCATATGATACCTTTACTGAATTAAATTGCCACATAAGAATATATGAAAGTAGATGAGTCAAAACTTAGTCAAAGGGGTAAGCTGTGAGAGCATCTTGAAGGAGGACAGAGATATGGAGAGATTTAGATTCCCTGCCGTGTGGAAATGGGCCCTTCAGCCCAACCAGTCCTCACTGACCCTCCAAAGAGTAACCCACCCAGACCCATTTCCCTCTGACTAATGCACCTAACACTATGGGCAATTGAGCATGGCCAATCCACCTGACCTGCACATCTTTGGACTGTGGGAGGAAACCCGAGCTCCCAGAGGAAACCCACGCAGACACGGGGAGAATGTGCAAACTCCACACAGTCACCTGAGGCTGGAATCGAACCTGGGACCCTGGTGCTGTGAGGCAGCAGTGCTAACCACTGAGCCACCGTGCTGGCCCTATTTAGGGAGAGAGTTCAAGATGTTGGAGCCCAAGCAGCTGAAGGCATGCCCTCTGATAACAGAATGATTAAAATCAAGGAGGTTCAAGAGCCCAGAGTGAGGAGAGTGCAGAAGAGCTGAAGGAGGCTACAGAAGGAAAGAGAACTGTGGAGCAATGGAGTGATTTGAGCAAAGAATTCTTAAAATCAGACATTGCTGTAAATGGAAAGCACAAGAATGACTGGTACAACTTGGTGCCAAAGAGTTGGCTAGGGATGGATTTAGAAACCATGATGAAAATTGGGCTATTACTTAAATGGAAGCCATTGTAGGGTCACCAGCACAGAAGGTTATGGACAAAAAGGAACTACTGCAAGTTTAGACACATCCAGCAGTTCCAGTGGAACTACCACCTGCAAGTTCCACTCCAAGCCACATATAATCTCCATTCTTCCATATTGTTTTTCCGTTATGTATCTCTAAAGTCAGCGCACAGCACCAACTTCCACACGCTGAAGGCAATTTGTTGGCATGCTAACCGGTGTTCACAAAACCTTCAACCAGCACTCACACAGCATACAAATAATATTGTACACCATCCTGACTTCACAGAATTCCTACAGTTTGGAAGGAGGCTATTCGGCCCATCAAGTCCACACCGACCCTCTGAACAGCATCACACCCAGACCCACTCCCCCACCCTATCCCCAGAATGTCACATTTCCCGTTGCCAATCCACCTAACCTGCACATCTTTGGACTGAGGGAGGAAACTGGAGCATCCAGGGGAAACCCACACAGATGTGGGGAGAATGTGCAAACTCCCCACAGTCGCCTGAGGGTGGAATCAAACCCGGGTCCCTGGCATTGTGAGGCATCAGTGCTAACCATTAGGCCACCGTGCCACCCAACGTAGAAATATTTCAAGGTTCCTTCATCACGGCTGGGTTAAAATGCTGGAAATGCCTCCATAATAACATCGTGATAGTCACAATACCCACAGCAGTTCAAGAAGGCATCTCATTACCACTTTCTCCAGAACAACAGCAGAAGGGAATAAATGTTGGCCCAACCAGTGACTCCCACATTATGAATAAATAAATAAAAGGTTGGGTGAGAATGAGAGTTTTCAGGCACACTTAACACATAGTCAAAGCATGCTGAATAATTTATGTTTGATTCTGGTAATCAATAAAATATGTGCATACATAATGACCAAGACAGTCTCATTAACAGCACAGTACACTGTATGAATATAAAGTTTTACCGCACGGGACTTGGTTTACTGTTAGTGAAAGTTATTGGGTAAATATTTCTGGCATTTCTTGTTTAGCTCTAATTAATTCCACATGTCGATCTCATTCTTGCTGCTCTTTACACGATACACTGTCATTTGGTCAGATTATATTCTGAGGAAATGCAGTTTTTCAATTTAATGTTTACCAGCTGCTTACAACTCAACCACTGGAGGAATGTCTCCCTGGGGTAAGGATGGACACTGCTAGCACAGTTGATGTGTTGCTGTGATCATTGTAAATGTCTGGGATTGGAGCCAGTAATCGAAGCTTGTGTTGTGGTAAAGATTGGAACTCACAGACTATTTCTGGTTCTCCTGGAGAGGGATTCCCAGAAAACACAAGGCTGTCAGTCAGGGAGTGCGGTTAGAGAGGCCCAATGTGGGGGCAGTATGCTTACTCCTGCCAGACTGCAGTTACTGGCAGCTGCTGGTTCCTGGGAGCAGACAAACCTTGCACTCAGACAACAAAAATTACAAAAGGTAACCAGGAAAATTTCAAAGCCCACTTACATAAACCTGCACCCCTCAAACTTCAACAATCTCAGTGCAGCCCCATCTCCTCTCATACAAAACCTCACTTCCCTGACTATATCCTCCCAAATTCCCTCTGCCTCAGACCCTGTCAACTCTCCTTGCCTCCTCAAATGCCACATGCCATCACCCCAGAAACCCACCACACACCACAACCCACTTCCATCCAACACTTGCCTATGTGCTCCCCCACTGCTCTCGTAGTCTGCCCATACCCATTCTCCTGTTGGTATGTACTCTTCCAAACACACTCCCAGCTCTTGCTTCTGTAACTGTGCATCTTACCTCTTGAATCATTTCCCCTTTGTCCAAAGCTTTTTCCACTTGGTGCCAAAACATCGAATGTAGAAATTAGCCACTGCTCTTAGGGCTACAGGGATCAAAGAGTATAGGGTGAAAGTGGGAACAGGGGTCTGAGTTGGATGATCAGTCCTTGATCATATTGAATGGTGGAACAGGTACGATGGGCTGAGTGTCCTACTCCTGCTCATATTTTCTATGTTTCTCTGTGTAAAGCCCATATGTGAAGGTGGGTTTGAGAATGTAATGCTGGAGGAGCACAGCAGGTCAGACAGCATCCGAGGAGCAGGAGAATCAATGTTTTAGGCATAAACCCTTCATCAGGAAGCCCATAATTCCTGATGAAGGGCTCTTGCCCGAAACTTCGATTCTCTTGCTCTTCGGATGCTGCCTGACCTGCTGTGCTTTTTCAGCACCACACTCTCAACTCTGATCTCCAGCATCTGCAGTGCCTCACTGTCTCCACACATGAAGGCCTCCCCTGACATGAAGGCTGCAATAACTCTTAGGTGTGAAGCCATGGCAAAGTACATTAGAATATCCCACTGGACAGCTGAAGTTTCCTTTCCAGTTTGTACACAATGACCTATGTCTGTATCCTGACCAAAAGAATTGCAGATGAATAAATTTACTGTCAGCTTCCACAGATTCAGCCAGCTGATGGTATAAGTAACCATCAGAGGTCACTGGATGACAAATCACCTGGTTAACATTGTAATCTCACCTCCTGCAAACTCTATCACTCAGACAGAAACAGTGAACAATAATGGAAGAAGCAAACTAGGTAACAGATACAATATGGCAGGATGTTGTACTTTAAGTGAAAAATGAGGCGTACATAACTGGAATATACACTTAACAGGAATATATACTCAATGAGTGTATACACTCCATAGGAATGTGTATTCATTGGGAATATTGTCTCAAGTAGTGTCAATATATTCAATGCAAATATATACTCAAAGGAAATTTACAGTTGATGGGAGGATATACTCCATGGAAATGTACAGTCAATGAGAATATACACTCAATGAGTGCATAAGCTCCATAGAAATATGCACTCAATGGAAATTTACACTCAACAGAAATGTCTATATGGTGGCGAGTTTTGAGATTTGTAGTTCAGGTTGACATTCTGGATGTAGGTTTGCTCACTGAGCTGGAAGATTTGTTTTCAGATGTTTCGTCACCATACTAGGTAACATTATCAGCTATATCATTTCCTATGGATGTGGATCACCAGAAATGACATCACCAACCCAAGGAAACTTAAACACACAAATAGAAAGTGGGCCATGCCACCATTGCTTCATCTGGAGGTTCACTGATAATGTTACCTAGTATGGTGACGAAACATCTGAAAACAAATCTTCCAGCTCAGGGAGGAACACAGGAGAGGCAGCTGACTTAACACTTTCAATCTTTGTGACAGAGATGTCCATGGGTTCATTACTCCTGTTTTTGGTGGAGAGGCTAGAAGAGACAGGGTGAGGAGATTGTTTGTAGTACAACATGAAGGTGAGTATTCTGTTAGCATCTTAAAATGATGATGACATAGTGAACATTTTTGATAAATGAGAACATAACCTGATAGTGTTTTAAGTTGCTCTGTCAGATCTAAAAATGGAGAGCTAAATCATTTGTCCATCAGCAGGCTGCTTTGTCCTCGGTGGTGTCAAGCTTCCTGAATGTTGTTGGAGCTGCATTCACCCAGGGAAGTGTGGAGTATTCCATCACACTCTTGATCTGCGCCTTGCAGATGGTGGAGAGGCTTTGGGGAGTCAGGAGGTGAGTTACTAGCCACAGAATTCTCAGCTGCTGACCTGCTGTTGTGGCCACTGTACCTGTATGGCTTGTCCAGTTCAGTTCATTTCTGATCAGTGGTCTCCCCCAGGTTGTCAGTTACAGAATTAGAGTCCCAGAGCCCTACATCATGGACACAGTCCCTTTGACCCAAACTGGTCCGTGCTGACCAAAATGTCCATCCATGCTAACCCCATTTCCCTGCACTTGGCCCATATCCTTCTAAACCTTTCCAATTCATGTTTTTGTCCGAATGGCTTTTAAATGTTGTTAATGCACTCACCTCAACCACTTCTGCTGGCAGCTCATTCCACTTGCCTACTACCCTCTGTGTCAAAATATTGCCCCTCAGGCTTCCTTTTATTCTTTCCCCAATAACCTTAAACTTAGAACATACAACATTACAGTGCAGTACAGGCCCTTTGGCCCTTGATGTTGCGCCAAACTGTGGAACCAGTTGGAACCCTATCTATCCAACACCATTCCATTTTCATCCATATGTTTATCCAAGGCTGTGATGAGGTCTAAAAGTGAAACAAATTCTTCTCACATCACCTTTGCTTCATTTGTACGTGACTTGAAATCGATGCCATTAGATCAGGAGGAACATTTGACCTCTTGAGCCTGCTCTGCCATTCAATGGGATCGTGGCTGATCTGACATTCCTCACGACCACTTTCTTGTCCTTTCCCCGTTACCACTGATTCTCCACCTGATCAAGAATCTATCTACATCAACCTTAAATATACTCAAGAACTCTGCTGTCTGTGGCAAGGAGTTCCAAAGACACTCAACACCCGGGAGAAGAAATTCCTCCTTATCTCAGTCTTAAATTCACACCTCTTTATTTTGAGACTATGCTGTCTGGTCCTAGACACTCCCACGAGGGGAAACATCCTCTCAGCATTCACCCTGCCTAGCTGCTTAAGAATCCTATGTATTTCAATGAGATCACCTCTCATTCTTATAAACTCCAATGAGTAGAGTCCCAATCTTTTTAACCTTTCTCCTAAGACACCCCTCCATGCCAGGAATCACCCTCGTGAACATTCTCTGAACTGCATCCAATGAAATGATCCTTTCCTTAAATAAGAGACCAAAACTGCTCAGAGTACTCCAGATGTGCTCTCCCCAGCACCTTGACCAGTTGCAGTAAGACTTCCCTACTCTTATTCTCCAAACTCTTTGAAATAAGGGTCAGCATTCCATGAGCCTTCCTGATTGCCAGCTGCACCTATGTGCTTGGTTTCTGTGTTTCGTGCACAAGTTTCCCCAAATCCCTTTAGTTCGCAGCTTTTTTTCATTTACATAATATTCATTTCTTTTGTACTCCCTTCCAAAATGACCAACTTTGCATTTTCCCACGTTATATGCCATTTGCATACTTACTTAACCTATCAATATCTCTCTGTAAACTATCTGTATCCCTCTCAGACCTTGTCTTTCCACCTATTTTTGAGTCATCTGTAAACTTCATCATTTACTTCCTTCCTTCAAGTCATTAATGTATGTTGTAAATGGTTGTGGTCCTTGTTTTCAAATCCCTCCATGAATTCCCATCACCACCCCACCACTCACACCCTGTCTTGTCTCCTCCAGCCCCAGATTGTTAGTAGTTCCCCAAAACAGCCTCAATCAGTGAGTGGTCCTTCAGAAAGCTGGGTGTAAGTTCTGGAATTTTATTCCTACATGTTATCACCTCTCTGTCCACCTTTCAGAGGTTCCTTAAAATGTTGCTCTTTGACCAAACTCTGGACATCTGCCTGAAGATTTCCTGTGTGTGAGTGTGGCTGTAAAAAGATACACTGTTGACATTTCTTTTTATCTTCACTCATCAGGGCAGCTGCAAGAATAGAAAATTTCAAAGTAAATAATTTATACGGGATGAAAAAGTGTGCTGATTCTTAGTCTTCAATTGGTTGAAGTGTCAAGCGCACACAACAGGGACCCATAAATAAGCACTACTGCAGTTAGGTGGTAATGTGGGGGTAAAAAGAAGGAAAAAAGAAATTAAAAAGAGAAATAAAAAGAAAAAAAATGGACATATAGAGGTTCTGTTCATTCTTAAAAAAAGTCATGTTTTTCTCTTTTGATTGGTACTTTTGCAATTATCCTGATGAGGGAAAAAAAGAAGAAAGAATAGAAAAAAAAGACAGGGACCCATTTCTGTGTTTTTGTAAGTTCAGGTAAGGCAGAGTGCCTTTTCCTGCAGTGAGCAGGTAGTTTGTCAATACTACCAGCCCGTCTCACAATGTTAAAATAAAGAGAATAAGCCACATAATATCCTGGCTTGGAAAAATCTTGGTATTCCTTCACTGTCACTGGGTCAGAGTCCTGGGACGCCCTCCCTGACAGCATTATGGACGTACCCATAGCACGCAGACTGCAGCAATTCAGGAAGGCAGTTCATTCTCCAAGCGATATCCACAGCCCGTGAATGTGATCTGAATGGTGCAAAGGTATCAGCCCGTGCTGGGCATGGCAGCTACCACTGCGCACTGCTTACACGCTGCACACGGACAGCTGAGAATAAAAGTTATAAATGTTTTGGTGATGGGTCAGGGTCAGATGTAAATCCGGGCTAAAAACAGAGAGATGTGGCTGATGAGACTGAGACAGAATACTGGCCGGCTGCCATCCTGGGCCACAGAGACGGCCTCAGTTTTATTTCTGTTCCTGCCCATATGTTTTGTTGTTGTTTTGCAGACTCCAGGCTAAGAGCCTGGGATCTTGCTGTGCCGCCGGCTCTCTCTCCCCTCCCCCCACCCCATTTCTCCTGCTTTCCGGACCTCGCTCCAAATAAGGGCATCTACGTCAGTGGATTCCCGGTGCAGGGCCGCACCAAGTCGGCGCGGGGGTGGGCGAGCCGACAGCACCGAGCACAACCGGCGGTTCCCGCGGCTCAGGCGGCTCCTCACTGAGTCACGGGGCTGATCTCGACCCTGAGTCCCTCTGACCGTCCGGAGCCTGCCCTCCCTCCTGTCTCTGGTGGTTGTGGTGTTTGCGTGAAGGGGATTCCCCCCCCCCGTTCTCTCACACATGATGGAACCGTCCAGTCTGCGTCATTCGCCGGGAACCCAATAAAAGGCGGCGGCTCCGAACCTGACACAGCAAACAGTGGAGTGAGAGACACCCGGGATCTGCCCAGAGACAGAGGGAGAGACAGAGGCTGAGACCCCACCGCAGAGAGCTCCAGCACCGGCACACACAGGCACACAGCCCGGGGGAATCCTGCACCATGTTCCAGCCTTTCAGCACCGAGTATGACTCCGCTTCCCGCTGCAGTAACTCTCCGTCCGTCGGCGACCCGTTTTATTTCTCACCCGCCGACTCCTTCTCCAGCCTCGGCAGCCCGGCCCGCGCCTCGGTAAGTGACCGAGAGGGTACAGGAGGGCCCCGGGGGGAGGGGGCATCTCCCGCTGGGGGAGGGGGGGGTAAATATCCCCCACCGGGGGAGGGGGAATGAGAGAGGGGGCAAAATCTCCTCCCGGGGGAGAGGGGGCAAATATCTCCCGGGGGGGGGGATGGGCAGACGGGGGGGGAGGCAAACATCTCCCACTGGGGGGAGGGGGGATGGGCTGGGGGGGGGTGTAGGTGGTGAACACTCCCCTCGGGGAGGAGGGTAACGGGATGGGGGTAAACACTGGCCACCAGCGGAGGGACTGGGACGGGGGGAGGGTAAACACCCCCCTCCCCGGGGGATGGGCGGGAGGGTGACCAATCCCCGGCAGGGGGAGAGACTGGGACAGGGGGTAAACAATAACTCCCGGGGGGGGGGGGGGTCCATTTAGTGTTTGTTTGGGGGGTGGGGGAGGGGCAGGTCACTCCGGTTCCGGGAGAATCCACGTAAAGTGTGACGTCTGGGGCGAGTGACGCGCTCGCTCTGAACCAATCACCGCCGCTCTATTAATAACCCGCGTGACGTCAACTCCATTCACAAAAACAGTCTCTCTCCCCCCGGGGGGGGGGGGGGGGGGGGAAGAAGTGGTGACCCCACATTGTCCCCGTCCCCCCCCCCCCCCCCCCGGGGGGGTTGGGGAGTGTGTGCCAGCTGTTTGCTCATGTCTCCCCCTCTCTCTCTCTGTGCAGGACCCCGGCTCGGAGCTGGCCCCCACTCTGACCGCCCTGAGCCGCCGGCCCGAGCTGCAGTGGATGGTGCAGCCCACCCTGAGCCCCGGCTCCAGGCAGGACTACAGCCCCGGAGCCCCGTACCGAGCCCGGCTCACCAGCAAATACTCCGGCCGCAGGGGCAAGACTGACCAGGTGAGACCTGCTGACACCCGGCTGGGAGGGGGGGGGTTCCTGGTATAAGACACCCTGAGGTGGGGGCATCTCTCTGCACTTGCCCCCTCCCTATTGCCCAGTGCAGCCTGGGAAGGGGGCAGCTGCTCTCAACCTGGGTCTGTCTCCCCTCGGTGATACAGCTGAGGGGGTCAGTGTTTGGGGGTAAGTGGTGCTGCAGTCTGAACCAGGGTCTCACTGTCTTCCCCCTCCCCTTCTATTGCAGCTGAGTCCCGAGGATGAGGAGAAGCGGAAGGTCCGGAGGGAGCGGAACAAACTGGCGGCAGCTAAATGCAGGAACCGCCGGAGGGAGCTGACCGACAGCCTGCAGACGGTGAGTGTGGCTTACGGTGCGGTGGGGGTGGGGGGTGGGGAGAGAATGGACTGCTCCGGGGGAGGTGGTGAAACCAGAAACCCCACGGTGTGGGAAGAAGCCATTCAGCCCATCGAGCCTGTACCGGCTCCAATGGCCCATTGACCCGGGATCAAGCCCCCTCCCCAGGTGCACATTCCTGGCTCAGGACCAGGGCTTGGCTGAGGCTGAAACCTGGGCCCCACCGTCTTTCCCCGGGGGGGGGGGGGGGGGAGAGGGGGGAGGGGGAGGACGTTGACTTGTCTGAGAGGAGGGATTTGGGGGTGGGGAATGTCTGACTGTGAGCTGCCCTCTGACCCTCCCCCGGGTTTGTTTGGGTTTTGGGGGTGGGGGTGTTTGTTGTGGGGGGGGGGTGGGGAATGTCTGGCTGTGTGTGAGCTGCCCTCTGACCCTCCCCCGGGTTTGTTTCTCCCGCAGGAGACGGAGAAACTGGAAGGGGAGAAGTCTGTCCTGGAGACGGAGATCGCGGAGCTGCTGAAGGAGAAGGAGAAGCTGGAGTTTATTCTGGCCGCTCACCGGCCGGTCTGTCGCCTTCCAGACTCCGAGGCCCTGGGACTCCCGGCCAGCAGCATGGGGGGAGCGGACTCCGAGCCTGCAGCGCCCCCGGCCCCAGCCCCGGCCCCGGGCCTGGACACTAACCTGGGAGCAGACTTACTGAACAGCATGGACACAGGCCGCTCAGTCCCCGATGTGGATTTGATCAACCTAGCCGACTGGGAGCCTCTGTATTCCTCACTGCCTGCCGAGTGTGAGCCGCTGTGTACCCCTGTCCTGCCCGCCACCCCGAGCGGCTCCTACTCCTCTTCCTTCGCCTTCAGTTACCCCGAGCTGGCGGAGTGCGGCTCCTCTCTCAACCCTGTGATCGGCAGTGACCATTCCTCCGACTCTCTGAACTCTCCCACCCTGTTGGCTTTGTAGGAAGATGCAGGACACGGACATATACACGCCAGCTCTCCAGAGCTGCATGCACCAGCCTGGGAAATGCATGAGACTGGCTTTCACATCCCACCCCCTGGACTGGAGCTCCACACACACTCACTCAGCCAGAGACACGGTGCTAGACTGGCCTCCAGACGGTGTTTAGTCGGATCTACATTACTGCGATATTGTGTTATATAATATATCTAACTTATTGTAGAAGTTTATTTTTGAACGATGTACCCTGCTCCTCATTGTGCTCAGTGGTCTTGGATATTGACATCAGTTTTCCATGAAAACGGTTTAATTTATTTGTACAGATATTTATTTTTTCTATTTTCCATGAGATTCCAAGTGTTTGCCTTGTGCTAACATTAATAAAATGATTTACGTCAAAGATTGGCGTTGCTATCTGTGTGGGTTATTAATCACCAGGCTGGTCATGGGTCAGACAAAAAGGGATATACTTTTTTTAGGAGCAGGACAACTGAAACGTAACCTTGAATATTCGATTGTCATTGGTTTCCGAAACATTCTATTAGCTCTTATTCCTGACTGCATACTGGTCATGTGACTCGGGCCTTTCTGCAGCTGTTTCTGTGCTGACCATCATACAATTCTGAACTAATCTCAACTGCCTGCATGTGATCCATAATCCCTGTATTCGGTTTACATATTTAAATACTACTTAAACTTTTAACATCTGTGCTTCTCACACTACCCCTGGCACTGTGCCAGGCACTTACCACCCTCACATTTCTCTTAGTTTTCCCCCTCGCCTTTAAACTAGGCCACTGACTATAGCATCTCCACCTTTTGGGAGGTGGGGAAAGAGAGACTGACAATTCATTGCATGCCTCTCCCGTTTATAAACGTTTATCAGGTCACATCTCTGTCCCTGCTGCTCTAGTGAAAACAATGAGTAGCTAATCCATGGCAGGTAAAATCATGGTAAACGTCTTCACAATCGCTCAAGTAATCACACCGCAGGTGAGGAGAGAGGTTGAGCAGGAGAGTCCTTTATTGAAACTGCAGATAGTGCAAGAATTGAACCCACGCTGGTGGAGTCCTTCTGCATCATAAACTAGCTGTCCCACCAACTTGACTAAACAACCATCAGGTGAACTACAGACTGAACAGTATAGATAGCCTGTATTGCTCAAAGATCAGGGATCTATATCCCAGTAATTGTCAGTGCCCAAGAAACATTGTATCCCAGTAATGATTCGTTTCAAGGGGAAACTGCTTCTGTATTAACCTGATTTCACCTGTTAGACTGAAACAGAATGAGTTCAAATATCTAAAATTCCCTCGGCTGAATTAGGTGTTGATTACTGTCTTGGGAAATTAATGTTAGCACCACTGAATCCCCCACTACCAACATCTATGGGATTACCATTGAGCAGAACCTGAACTGGACTCACCACATAAACGCAGAAGCTACAACAGCAGGTCAGAGGTTAGGAATACTGTGCACAGTACCTCTCCTAACTCCCCAAAGCCTCTCCTCCAGCTACAAGGCACAAGTCAGGAGGGTGATGGAACACTCCCCACTTGCCTGGGTGGATGCAGCTCCAACAACACTGTTAGAAGCTTGACACCATCCAGGACAAAGCAGCCGCATGATACGCACTGCATCCACAAACAGGGATGTTTTGAGTCAGTGACCCTTCCTCAGACCTGCTGAGTAATTTCTGTTTTTGTTTCTTATTTACAGCATCTGCAGTTCTTTCGTTTTTTTTCTCTTTATCTACCCTGTCTTTTCCTGTTATTAATATCCTGAAGACGTTGATCAGACCTTCCAAATTCTAAATAAAAGCCTAATTCGTGTACATGTAATCTCTCCTCAGACCTTAACCCGTGAAGTTCAAGTATCATTCTCATTAACCTGTAGTGTACTCTCTCCAGGGCTCCCTCCCCTCTCATTCTCCTGCTGTATCATTTTCTCTCGCTCAGGGATTCCCAAACACGGGCCAGGAAACGATGTCCATATATGGAGTGACATGACGTCATCGTTTCCAGGCCAACGACGCAACAAACTGGCGCCAAGGGATTCCCGGAACATCCGACAGCCCAGCGCCACCTTCCCGCAACCAGCGGAATTATACTCGTAATTAACGAAATCGTCCGCAATTAACGGATTTTTATCCATAATTAGCAGAATTACATCCTAATTAATAGAGTGAGACTCACAATTAGCGGTAATTTCTTCATTCACGGGATGCTTGGCCAGCATCTGTTGCCCAGAGGGCAGTTGAGAATCACCCACATTGCTCTGGGTCTGAGTTACATGTTGGCCAGAACGGGGACGGATGGCATCTCCCTTAAAGGATATTAGTGAACCAGATGAGATTTGCCCACAGTGCATAGATTTATGATCAACATTAGACCCTCATTCCCAAATGTTTATTGAATTGAAATTTCACCATCTGCCATGGCATGATTTGAGTTGAAAATGTGTTGCTGGTTAAAGCACAGCAGGTCAGGCAGCATCCAAGGAACAGGAAATTCCTGATGAAGGGCTTATGCCCGAAACGTCGAATTTCCTATTCCTTGGATGCTGCCTGACCTGCTGTGCTTTAACCAGCAACACATTTTCAACTGTGATCTCCAGCATCTGCAGACCTAATTTTTTACCCATGGCATGATTTGAACCCATTAATGGCATTATATTGATGATTAGAAGTTTATTCACAATGCATGGAGTTACATCCATAATTAGCAGAACTGTACACACAATTTGTGGAATTATACCTGTAATTATTGAAATGATATCTATAATTAGTAGATTTACGTCTGCAAGTGATGGAATTATGCCCTTAATTAGTGGAATTACTAATATTCACTATTAGCGGAGTTATACTCCCACCACTGCTGACCTCCCCACCCTGGGAAGGGGAACATCCCCACTCTGCTGACATTCCTGGAACAGGAAACCAGAGGAATGGGAAAGTTTTAAACTCTACTAAATATAAGCAAAACATAATAGAGAATCTTCTCGGAGAAAGTGAGGACTGCAGATGCTGGAGATCAGAGCTGAAAATGTGTTGCTGGAAAAGCGCAGCAGGTCAGGCAGCATCCAAGGAGCAGGAGAATCGATGTTTCGGGCATAAGCCCTTCTTCAGGAGCCTTTCCTGAAGAAGGGCTCATGCCTGAAACGTCGATTCTCCTGCTCCTTGGATGCTGCCTGACCTGCTGCACTTTTCCAACAACACATTTTCAGCCATAATAGAGAGAGAGAGAGACAATAAACATAGTCAGTAATATCAAGATGGACCACAAGAGCTTCTTTAAATAGATAAAAACAAACAGAGAAGCCAAAGTGAACACAGGGTCCTCAGAGAATGAGGTTGCAGAAATAATGAGAAACCAGGAAATTGCAAAGGTGTTGAACAAGTACTTTGCATCAGTCTTCACAGGAGAAGACAGTGATAGCATCTCAAAATTACTAAATATTTAAGGAGCAAACATAACACACAGTGATGGAATTTTTTTTATAACAACAAAATGCTAATAAAAATTGAATACTCCAAACTATCCACTTAAAATAAAAAATAAATATTTTAAACATATTTTTAAAGTATAATCCCATTTAGCCTAAAATATTTATTCATAAATTGAAAATAAACAAAACAGATTTTGTATAGAATCTAAAACACCATTCATCTAATACACCAGTGTCCCTGTACTTAACACAGAGGTAGGTTTAAATCACTGTTAACTTCAACCATTAGATTGGAGCTGCAGATAGCTTCTTCATAAAATGATCATACACCTGAGCTTCACTGTCCTCTATTTGAATATTCATTTCTCGGTTGTCATCCCAACACTTCTCACTCCAAGGTAATCTATTTCACTCAATCTAGCATTCCATTCTCTGAAGTACATCTCTGCTGCCATCCTGTTCCAAGGTCACAAGACTAAAACACTAACCAATGTCAATAGTGAAACTAGAAGTCTCTCAGCCGTGGATCATGTTTCCCTTCAGTTTAAAAAAGCCCAGAGTGCAGAGCTGTGAAGCCTCAACATTTACAGCTGGTTGCAAACAATGTCAAATAAGCAAAAGTCTATTAGTGCACCCTCCTGTTTTTAAAATTAATTACTATGGTTACAGAAATACTTACAAGTTAACTAAACAGTTCAGCCATGCAGAAAAATCTATGAATTACTAACTGATAGAGTCGTAGAGATGTACAGCACGGAAACAGGCCCTTCAGTCCAACCCGTCCATGCCAACCAGATATCCCAACCTAATCTAGCCCACCTGCCAGCACCCGTCCATTATCCCTCCAAACCCTTCCTATTCATTTACCCATCCAAATGCCTCTTAAATGGTGCAATTGTACCAGCCTCCACCACTTCCTCTGGCAGCTCATTCCATACACGTACCACACTCTGCGTAAAAAAGTTGTCCCTTAGGTCTTTTATATCTTTCCCCTCTCACCCTAAACCTATGCCCTCTAGTTCATAAATAGACCCAAGCACATACAAAATAACAAAAAATACATGTATAAAAACTTTTACCAATTTATTTGATTAGGTTCTCTACAGTATGGATACAGGCCCTTCAGCTCAACAAGTCCATACCAACCCTCCGAAGAGTAACCCACCCAAACCCATTCCCCTACATTTACCCCTGACTAATGCACCTAACACTATGGGCAATTTAGCATGGCCAATTCACCTGACTTGCACACCTTTGGAGTGTGGGAGGAAACCGGAGCACCCGGAGGAAACCCACGCAGACACGGGGAGAATGTGCAAACTCCACACAGACAGTCACCCAAGGCAGGAATCAAACCAGGGTCCCTGGTGCTGTGAGGCAGCAGTGCTAACCACTGAGACACCGTGACACCACAAAAATTATATGTATAAATCCAACCGTTTATATCACAGTAGCTACAGAGATAATGGATGCACTGGTAGTATTTCTGCAGAAATCATTAGATTCTGGAAAACTCCCAGAGGACTGGGAAACTGTCAATGTAACACTTTTTAAAAGAGGGAGACAAAAAATAATTTAACACCTGATATTGCAGAAATATTAGAGTCTTATAAAAAGATGTTATAGCAGAGCATTTAGAAAAAAACACAATATAATCAAGCAGCATCAGCATGACTTCATGGAGTAGAAATCATGTGTGATAAACTTACCAGAGTTCTTTGAGGAGGTAACAAGCAGAATATATAAAGGACTAACATTGGAGACAAACCAGAAAGTTACTCCTTACTAGGGTAATGCCCTAGAAATCAAACCCCAATATTCCTGGAGTCATTACAGACGTTGGAGATTTTCTATAATACACAAAGTTTCCAGATTTACCTGATTTTCTGACCCAGCACAGACTATATTTCCAAACTGATCAAGAATTATTATTTATGCCAAGTAATTAGACTTTAGCTATTGGTAAACAAAAAGCATCAGCATACAACACTACTAACCAAAACTCCAATTCGCTTCTGAACTCTTCTCTACACACACACATACAAAAAGATTGGTTGCTATAGGATATAGGCAGAAGGGAAAGATTGAAGACAAGGTCCAGTCTTTGAACTCAGGTTCTGTTGTTGAGATGATCTTAACTCTTCTGCTGGCCAGCACATTTCTTCAGTCATTTTTCTCCAGATGTTCCCACTAGTTAGTGAGAGACACACATCGGTTGGTTCCCTTATCAAAAGCCTCTCACTTATCAGTTAAAAGTCACAGTTTACAACACCTGTTGAAAGAAAGATAAACTCAATTTCTTCAGGTTAACAGTTATGATTAAAGAGAACAGAGAGAGCAGAGAGACTGCTCCTGA
Source organism: Hemiscyllium ocellatum (assembly GCF_020745735.1). Classification (NCBI taxonomy): domain Eukaryota; kingdom Metazoa; phylum Chordata; class Chondrichthyes; order Orectolobiformes; family Hemiscylliidae; genus Hemiscyllium; species Hemiscyllium ocellatum. Next base: position 118,857,017 of record NC_083408.1, read on the forward strand.
GCTGGGAAAGAATGAAACAGTTCTCTCTCTGCAACTTGTCCCCCTGCTCCAAGCTGCTCAGTTACCCGAGAACAAATCACACAGTTCTTGGTATATATATATATACACACGTCTCTGTCATTGATAACTGGACACTAGTCCCGAGAGTAAACAACTTTTTGTTGTCAGTGAAAATGTCATCAGTAACCCCTCCACAGCTCAATGGTCTGTAACTTTGCAATTGCTGCTTGTTCACACAATCATTTACAAAATTCCTGGTGTGACTGTCAGGTTGCTCACTTTTAAAATTGCAGCCATTGTTTCAATCACTGGTTTTCAAAAGACACTTTCTCATTTTAATCCCTAAATATTAAATACACAAAAAGCAACAGTCATTACAACAGAAGGTTCATTCGACTGATCCTGATGAAGGGCTTATGCTCGAAACGTCGAATTCTCTATTCCTGAGATGCTGCCTGGCCTGCTGTGCTTTGACCAGCAACACATTTGCAGCTGTGATCTCCAGCATCTGCAGACCTCATTTTTTACCTGGATTTAGACAGACTGGCTTTTGAGGAGAGATTGAGTATGTTTGGGGTCTTTACCCATTGGAGCTTAGAAGATGAAGAGGCAACCTTATTGAAACAGACCATATTGTTAGGGGGACTTCACAGGGTTCGATGTGGAGGGATTGTTCCCCTGTGGGAGAGTCTGGCACTAGAGGGCATCATCTCAGAATAAGGGCTCACACATTTCAGACAGGAATGTGGAGGAGTTTCCTCTCAGAGAGGAGTGAATCTGAGCGATGGTCAGTCAGTGTTGGTCAGTCAGTGATTGTCAGTCAGTGTTAGTCAGTCAGTGATGGCCAGTCAGTGATGGTCAGTCAGTGATGGTCAGTCAGTGATGGTCAGTTAGTGTTAGTCAGTCAGTGATGGTCAGTGATGGTCAGTCAGTGATGGTCAGTCAGTGATGGTCAGTGAGGGTCAGTCAGTGATGGTCAGTTAGTGTTAGTCAGTCAGTGATGGTCAGTCAGTGATGGTCAGTTAATGTTAGTCAGTTAGTGTTGGTCAGTGATGGTCAGTGCTGGTCAGTCAGTGTTGGTCAGTCAGTGTCGGTCAGTCATATTGGTCAGTCAGTGTTGGTCAGTGAGGGTCAGTCAGTGTTGGTCAGTCAGTGTCGGTCATTCAGTAATAGTCAGTCAGTGTTGGTCAGTGAAGGTCAGTCAGCATTGGTCAGTTAAAGTCAGTCAGTGATGGTCAGTGAGGGTCAGTCAGTGAGAGTCAGTCAGCATTGGTCAGTCGGTGATGGTCAGTCAGTGTTGGTCAGTGAGGGTCAGTCAGTGTCAGTCAGTGATGGTCAGTCAATGTTGGTCTATCAGTGTTGGTCAGTTGGGGTCAGTCAGTGATGGTCAGTCAGTGTTAGTCAGTCAGTGATGGTCAGTGAGGGTCAGTCAGTGATGGTCAGTTAGTGCTGGTCAGTCAGTGTTGGTCAGTCAGTGTTGGTCAGTGATGGACTGTTAGGGTCAGTCAATGTTGGTCAGTCAGTGTTTGTCAGTGTGGGTCAGTCAGTGATGGTCAGTCAGGGTCAGTCAGTGCTGGTAAGTCAGTGTTGGTCAGTCAGTGTTGGTCAGTCAGTGTTGGTCAGTGATGGACTGTTAGGGTCAGTCAATGTTGGTCAGTCAGTGTTTGTCAGTGTGGGTCAGTCAGTGATGGTCAGTCAGGGTCAGTCAGTGCTGGTCAGTCAGTATTGGTCAGTTGGGGTCAGTCAGTCAGTGATGCTTATTGAGGGTCAGTCAGTGTTGGTCAGTCAGTGATGGTCAGTCAGTGATGGTCAGTGTTAGCCAGTCAGTGTTGGTCAGTCAGTGATGGTCAGTCAGTGATGGTCAGTCAGTGATGGTCAGTTGGTGCTGGTCAGTCGGTGCTGGTCAGCTTTTATTTGTTAATCTCGCAGTAAAAGCTGTGGAGTGCAGTCACTGGGTTGTAGTTGATGGAGTTGCTGTGGTTCCTGCCAGTTGCTGCCTTTGGGCAGAGTTAGTTTGTTTTATCGTGAGCTCTGTCACACACTGTGTCTTACAGCTTTCTGAATGGCTAAGACAGCTGGATCGAGGTGATGCTGGGACTGAATCCAGATCCCTCAATTATTGCTGGATCATCCTCAGTCACCAAAACATTGTCCAGATTATCCACAGATACCAAAAGGAGGATCTGAGAATCTCAACCCTCCAGCACATCACTGGAATCATCTCACCTTGACGGTTCCTCAGAGTGACGTACAATAAACCAACACTGCCTTTGAAGAGAGGGGTGAGACTTCACTCCTGTATCTAACCCTGTGCTGTACTGAGTCATTGTTTCAGCCCTGCATCCCCCCACAGGTAAGGGAAACAAATTTATATGCAATACTCCAGGTGTGGTCTCACTAAGGCCTTGTACAGTTCCAGCAACACTCTCCCTTTTTTTTATACTCTTCCTTTAACAATAAATGCCAACATTCCATTTGCCTTCATTATTACCTGCTGTACCTGTTTTTATGTTCCCTGCAAATTTACTCTCATCCTCCTTGATCAAACTATTTGTCGGAATTCTAAAATACCCCCAATCCCCAGGCTTGCAACTTTTTCTGACAACTTTATTTGTTTCCACTTTGCATTTATACTCTCCTGAATTTCTTTTATGAGCAGTGATTAAGCCACCTTTCCTCTTTTATGTTTGGACCAGACAGGAAGAATAATTTCTGTAATTCCTGCAACTGTTCTTTAAATATGACAATTGCCTAACCACCATCAATCCCTTTCAGTAAGGTTCCCCCTTCCATCTCGCCAATTAAAGCCTTATACCCTCATAGTTCCCTTGAGTTAAATTCAGGATCCTACTTTTAGATCAGATGACTTCACCCTCCATCTTAATGAAGAATTCTATCATATTATGGTTGCTCTTCCCCAAGGGACCCTGCTCTCCAAGATTTGGTTAATTCTTTCCTGTGGGCGGCAGGGTGGCACAGTGGTTAGCACTGCTGCCTCACAGTGCCTGAGACCCAGGTTCAATTCCCGACTCAGGCGACTGACTGTGTGGAGTTTGCACGTTCTCCCCGTGTCTGCGTGGGTTTCCTCCGGGTGCTCCGGTTTCCTCCCACAGTCCAAAGATGTGCGGGTCAGGTGAATTGGCCATGCTAAATTGCCCGTAGTGTTAGGTAAGGGGTAAATGTAGGGGTATGGGTGGGTTGCGCTTCGGCGGGTCGGTGTGGATTTGTTGGGCCGAAGGGCCTGTTTCCACAGTAAGTAACCTAATCTAAACACCTGAAAAAGCCTGCTATCTGGTTATTTCCTCAACCTTTCAGTCCAAAACTCCAACCAATTTTCATAATATCCACAAACTTACTGATCAATCCACCTAAATTCAAATCTAAATCCTTTATATCAACCACAAACAGCGAGATTCTTGTGGAACTCCACTGGACACAGGCTTCCAGATACAAAAATACCCCTCAGTGACCACCCTCTGCTTCCTGCCACCCAGCCAATTCGGGATCTGGTTTGCCAAATTTCCTTGGATCCCATGGGTCTTACTTTCGCTATCAGTCTCCAATGAGGAATCTTACCAAAAACTTTGCCGTAGTCCAAGTAGACCACTTCAAATACAAATAATTATAAATGTGATAATGATAAGGTGGCTGGCACAGTTGCAGTAATGGGAATAGCCAGCTCCTCTGCTCTCTGATTGGCTGTACACAGGTATCTATACAATTCTTGTCAGCCAGATCAAAAGGAAGATGAACGGAGACGAGAGGACGATAAAGAGACAGCAGCCCAATGTCGACATGAAAAGAAAGAACACAGTGCCTGCAGAATGTGGGAAATACTGTCTCAATGAAAACAAACTACCACAGTTGCTGTTTATCTGAAATAAAACCAGAAACTCAGCAGGTCTTGCAGTATCTGTGGAGACAGAACCAGAGTTTTGAGTCTCGTGTGACTTTTCTTCAGAACTGACAAGAAATAAGCAGGTGGTTTAGTGACAGTCACTGAGTCAGTATTCTCACAGTCTGTGGTTCCCTATGAAGCACAGTCTTTGTATGACCCACATTGAATGTGAGAGTTGAGCAAGTTGCCGAGTGAATGTTACGTCTATTACTACAACAGGAATTAACTGTTTATGGAAGTGATGGGCCTGTCCATTAGTCAGTTCAGTGTGCAGTTTGTTTCTGATGTAGTCTCCCAGGGCCCTTCCTGGGGGAGATTTCAGTTGCTGCCTGTTTCCTGTAGCAGGTGCTCATTTCGTAAAGTTGCAGCTGTGGGTGTCGTCCACCCACCTTCCATCACATTATTTACCGAGTTTTAATGACGGAGGGTTTTGAAATACTGTTCCGGCAGATGTTTGTATTTGTGGAAATGTGGAGATTTGTTATCTCATCTCTCATGAACTTTGTGTTTTATTCGAACAGGAATCTGAGAGGCTGCAGCTGATGAACTGTGGGCTGAACGCACAGATCAGTCAACTGAAACAAGAACGAGAGCAACTGATTCTAAGAGATGGGAGTTATAATCATCCAGAGAGGAAGAAGTTGATTCGGGATAATCAACATGGTTTTGTGAAGGGGAGGTGGATGAGGGTAAAATGGTTGATGTGATGTATGTGCATTTCAGTAAGGTGTTTGATAAGGTTCCCATGGCAGGCTATTGCATAAAATACAGAGGCATGGGATTGAGGGGGATTTAGTGGTTTGGATCAGAAATTGGCTAGCTGAAAGAAGACAGAGGGTGGTGGTTGATAGGAAATATTCATCCTGGAGTTCATTTACTAGTGGGATGCCACAAGGATCTGTTTTGGGTCCACTGCTGTTTGTCATTTTTATAAATGACCTGGATGAGGGTGTTGAAGGATGGGTTAGTAAATTTGTGGATGACACTAAGGTAGGCAGAGTTGCGGATAATACGGAAGGATGTTGCAGGTTACAGAGAGACGTAGATAAGCTGCAGAGCTGGAATGAGAGCTGGCAAATGGAGTTTAATGCAGAAAAGTGTGAGGTGATTCACTTTGGAAGGAGCAACAGGGATACAGAGTACTGGGCTAATGGTAAGATTCTTGGTAGTGTAGATGAGCAGAGAGATCTCCGTGTCCATGTGCATAGATCCCTGTGAGTTGGCACCCAGGTTGACAGGGTTGTTAAGAAGACATATGGTGTGTTAGCTTTTATGAATAGAGGGATTGAGTTTTGGAGCCATGAGGTCATGCTGCAGCTGTACAAAATTCTAGTGCATACAGTTCTGGTCACCACATTATAAGGAGAATGTGGAAGCTTTGGAAAATGGTCAGAGGAGATTTACTAGGACGTTGTCTTGAATGGAGGGAAGGTCTTACGAGGAAAGGCTGAGGGACTTGAGGCTGCTTTCATTGGAGAGAAGAAGGTTGAGAGGTGACTTAATTGAGACGTATAAGATAATCAGAGGGTTAGATAGGGTAGACAGGGAGAGCCTTTTTCCTCAGATGGTGATGGCTAGCAGGAGGGGACCTAGGTTTAAATTAAAGGGTGATAGATAGAGGATAGATGCCAGAGGTAGTTTCTTTACTCAGAGTAGTCGGGATGTGGAACACACTGCCTGCAACAATAGTAGATTCACCAAATTTAAGGGCACTTAAATGATCATTGGGTAAACCTATGGATGATAGTGGAATAGTGTGGGATAGATGGGCTTCAGATTGGTTTCACAGGTGGGTACAACATCGATGGCCAATCATGTAATGGTTTATGATTCAGCGGCTGACCTGACACCAGCCAACATGAACTGTGTGAACACAATGTGTTAAAAGCCCAGAATTCTGTTTGAGCAGTTCATGAAATTGAGAAACCTTTGGATGTCATCCATCTCAGACACTACAATCCAGTGAAAGCTGCTCTGGAAAACCATTGGGACACGGGATGTTGCAGAGTCATATAGGACCAATGAAGCCATTCAGGCCTTTGAAAGGCTTGGAGATTTTGGTCAGTCACTCCAGCTATTGCTGCAGTCTGCACACATAGCAGTGCTGAGTGGCTCTGATTCAGAGAAGTGACAGTGTGCTGGTCTGCCGTAAGCAGACTGAAGCTGCTGAGAGTGAAGGGAGGGTGGTCTGTGTATGAGGGGACACAGTATGGTCCTGCCTGCTGTGGGACATCACAGTCAGAGGGTTATTATGGGATCCAACGACACCTGCCCCCCCCCACCCCCCCCTCCCCCAGAGCAGTCTTTCCTTCCCAAATAAACCTCACGGAGAGGAAGTCAAGACCCTCCGGGGGGACTATCTCTCTCTCTCTGAGAGTGGCGTCACACATATCCTCACTTTGGTTCAAAGACCATCTTGCTCACGCTCTCTGTCTCTCATTCCATCCATCTCTCATCTCCCTCCCACCACACCTACTGCTGTCCCCCTTTCTAATGTTACAAAGGGATCATGATCAATTCGGTCAATGGGCTGAGGAGTAGCAGATGAATTTGGATAAATGTGAGGTATTGTATTTTGGTAAAACGAACAAGGGCGGGACTTATACAATTAATGGTAGAGCCTGGATAGTGGTGTAGAACAGAGAGACCAATGGGTTCAGGGTTGAAGTTTGTGTCACAGGTAGACAGTTTAGGTAAGAAGGTATTTAGCATGCTGGCCTTCATTACTCAGACCTATGAGTTGGAAAGTCATGTTGAGGTTGTACAGTACGTTGATGGGGCCACTTTTGGTGTACTGTGTACAATTCTGGTCACCGTGCTTTAGAAAGATATTATAAATTGGAGAGGATTCAGCAGAGATTTATCAGGTTGTTGCTGGGACCAGAAGGTTTGAGTTACAAGCAGAGGCTGGGACTTTTTCAT